>NW_022265630.1:0-8487 GCF_002021735.2 Oncorhynchus kisutch | reverse complement strand
AAAAGTGCTATTTCTGCATTTCAATGTTGAACTGCTGAAAACTGTCCACGGCGTTCATTTCATCTCACCTAGACACAGCACAGCAAAAATGGACATCCAGAGTGCATCAAACATGATTTAGAGCTTGTTTATGGAAAAGTGCTTATTTCTGCATTTCAATGTTGCAACTTGCTGAAAACTGTCTACAGGTTTCAACATCTCGAAGAAACATAACAAAAAACATTTTTTATCCAGAGTGCTTCAAACATGATTTAGAGCTTGTTTATGGAAAAGTGCTTATTTCTGCATTTCAATGTTGCAACTTGCTGAAAACTGTCCACGGTGTTATTTCATCACCTAGAACACAGCACAGCACAAAATTGGACATCCAGAGTGCTTCAAACATGATTTAGAGCTTGTTTATGGAAAAGTGCTTATTTCTGCATTTCAATGTTGTAACTTGCTGAAAACAGTCTACAGTGTTTCATAAATCTCGAATAAACATAACAAAAAAATTTTTATCCAGAGTGCTTCAAACATGATTTAGAGCTTGTTTATGGAAAAGTGCTTATTTCTGCATTTCAATGTTGCAACTTGCTGAAAACTGTCCACGGCGTTCATTTCATCTCAACTAGACACAGCACAGCAAAAATTGGATATCCAGAGTGCATCAAACATGATTTAGAGCTTGTTTATGGAAAAGTGCTTATTTCTGCATTTCAATGTTGTAACTTGCTGAAAACAGTCTACAGTGTTTTCATAAATCTCGAATAAACATAACAAAAACATTTTTTATCCAGAGTGCATCAAACATGATTTAGAGCTGTTTATGGAAAAGTGCTTATTTCTGCATTTCAATGTTGCAACTTGCTGAAAACTGTCCACGGCGTTCATTTCATCTCAACCTAGACACAGCACAGCAAAAATTGGACATCCAGAGTGCATCAAACATGATTTAGAGCTTGTTTATGGAAAAGTGCTTATTTCTGCATTTCAATGTTGTAACTTGCTGAAAACAGTCTACAGTGTTTCATAACATCTCGAATAAACATAACAAAAACATTTTTATCCAGAGTGCTTCAAACATGATTTAGAGCTTGTTTATGGAAAAGTGCTTATTTCTGCATTTCAATGTTGCAACTTGCTGAAAATGTCCACGCGTTCATTTCATCTCAACCTAGACACAGCACAGCAAAAATGGACATCCAGAGTGCATCAAACATGATTTAGAGCTTGTTTATGGAAAAGTGCTTATTTCTGCATTTCAATGGTAACTTGCTGAAAACAGTCTACAGTGTTTTCATAAATCTGAATAAACATAACAAAAACATTTTTTATCCAGAGTGCTTCAAACATGATTTAGAGCTTGTTTATGGAAAAGTGCTTATTTCTGCATTTCAATGTTGCAACTTGCTGAAAACAGTCACGGTGTTCATAACATCTCGAAGAACATAACAAAAAACATTTTTTTATCCAGAGTGCATCAAACATGATTTAGAGCTTGTTTATGGAAAAGTGCTTATTTTGCATTTCAATGTTTCAACTTGCTGAAAACTGTCCACGGCGTTCATTTCATCTCAACCTAGACACAGCACAGCAAAAATTGGACATCCAGAGTGCATCAAACATGATTTAGAGCTTGTTTATGGAAAAGTGCTTATTTCTGCATTTCAATGTTGAACTTGCTGAAAACAGTCTACAGTGTTTCATAACATCTCGAATAAACATAACAAAAACATTTTTTTATCCAGAGTGCTTCAAACATGATTTAGAGCTTGTTTATGGAAAAGTGCTTATTTCTGCATTTCAATGTTGCAACTTGCTGAAAACTGTCCACGGCGTTCATTTATCTCAACTAGACACAGCACAGCAAAAATTGGACATCCAGAGTGCATCAAACATGATTTAGAGCTTGTTTATGGAAAAGTGCTTATTTCTGCATTTCAATGTTGTAACTTGCTGAAAAAAGTCTACAGTGTTTTCATAACATCTCGAATAAACATAACAAAACATTTTTATCCAGAGTGCTTCAAACATGATTTAGAGCTTGTTTATGGAAAAGTGCTTATTTCTGCATTTCAATGTTGCAACTTGCTGAAAACTGTCCACGGTGTCATTTCATCTCAAACTAGAACAGCACAGCAAAAATTGGACATCCAGAGTGCTTCAAACATGATTTAGAGCTTGTTTATGGAAAAGTGCTTATTTCTGCATTTCAATGTTGCCTTGCTGAAAACTGTCCACGGCGTTCATTTCATCTCAACTAGACACAGCACAGCAAAAATTGGACATCCAGAGTGCATCAAACATGATTTAGAGCTTGTTTATGGAAAAGTGCTTATTTCTGCATTTCAATGTTGTAACTTGCTGAAAACAGTCTACAGTGTTTTCATAACATCTCGAATAAACATAACAAAAACATGTTTTTATCCAGAGTGCTTCAAACATGATTTAGAGCTTGTTTATGGAAAAGTGCTTATTTCTGCATTTCAATGTTGCAACTTGCTGAAAACTGTCCACGGCGTTCATTTCATCTCAACCTAGACACAGCACAGCAAAAATTGGACATCCAGAGTGCATCAAACATGATTTAGAGCTTGTTTATGGAAAAGTGCTTATTTCTGCATTTCAATGTTGTAACTTGCTGAAAACAGTCCACAGTGTTTTCATAACATCTCGAGAAACATAACAAAAAAATTTTTTATCCAGAGTGCATCAAACATGATTTAGAGCTTGTTTATGGAAAAGTGCTTATTTCTGCATTTCAATGTTGCAACTTGCTGAAAACTGTCCACGGTGTTCATTTCATCTCAAACTAGACACAGCACAGCAAAATTGGACATCCAGAGTGCATCAAACATGATTTAGAGCTTGTTTATGGAAAAGTGCTTATTTCTGCATTTCAATGTTGTAACTTGCTGAAAACAGTCTACAGTGTTTTCATAACATCTCGAATAAACATAACAAAAACATTTTTTATCCAGAGTGCTTCAAACATGATTTAGAGCTTGTTTATGGAAAAGTGCTTATTTCTGCATTTCAATGTTGCAACTTGCTGAAAACTGTCCACGGCGTTCATTTCATCTCAACCTAGACACAGCACAGCAAAAATTGGACATCCAGAGTGCATCAAACATGATTTAGAGCTTGTTTATGGAAAAGTGCTTATTTCTGCATTTCAATGTTGTAACTTGCTGAAAACAGTCTACAGTGTTTCATAACATCTCGAATAAACAAACAAAAACATTTTTTATCCAGAGTGCTTCAAACATGATTTAGAGCTTGTTTATGGAAAAGTGCTTATTTCTGCATTTCAATGTTGCAACTTGCTGAAAACTGTCCACGGCGTTCATTTCATCTCAACCTAGACACAGCACAGCAAAATTGGACATCCAGAGTGCTCAAACATGATTTAGAGCTTGTTTATGGAAAAGTGCTTATTTCTGCATTTCAATGTTGTAACTTGCTGAAAACAGTCTACAGTGTTTTCATAACATCTCGAATAAACATACACAAAAACATTTTTTATCCAGAGTGCTTCAAACATGATTTAGAGCTTGTTTATGGAAAAGTGCTTATTTCTGCATTTCAATGTTGCAACTTGCTGAAAACTGTCCACGGCGTTCATTTCATCTCAACCTAGACACAGCACAGCAAAAATTGGACATCCAGAGTGCATCAAACATGATTTAGAGCTTGTTTATGGAAAAGTGCTTATTTCTGCATTTCAATGTTGTAACTTGCTGAAAACAGTCTACAGTGTTTTCATAACATCTCGAATAAACATAACAAAAACATTTTTTATCCAGAGTGCTTCAAACATGATTTAGAGCTTGTTTATGGAAAAGTGCTTATTTCTGCATTTCAATGTTGCAACTTGCTGAAAACAGTCCACAGTGTTTCATTTCATCTCAAGATAAACATAACAAAAAATTTTTTATCCAGAGTGCATCAAACATGATTTAGAGCTTGTTTATGGAAAAGTGCTTATTTCTGCATTTCAATGTTCAACTTGCTGAAAACTGTCCACGGCGTTCATTTCATCTCAACTAGACACAGCACAGCAAAAATTGGACATCCAGAGTGCATCAAACATGATTTAGAGCTTGTTTATGGAAAAGTGCTTATTTCTGCATTTCAATGTTGTAACTTGCTGAAAACGTCTACAGTGTTTTCATAACATCTCGAATAAACATAACAAAAACATTTTTTATCCAGAGTGCTTCAAACATGATTTAGAGCTTGTTTATGGAAAAGTGCTTATTTCTGCATTTCAATGTTGCAACTTGCTGAAAACTGTCCACGGCGTTCATTTCATCTCAACCTAGACACAGCACAGCAAAAATTGGACATCCAGAGTGCATCAAACATGATTTAGAGCTTGTTTATGGAAAAGTGCTTATTCTGCATTTCAATGTTGTAACTTGCTGAAAAAAGTCCACAGTGTTTTCATAACATCTCGAATAAACATAACAAAAACATTTTTTATCCAGAGTGCTTCAAACATGATTTAGAGCTTGTTTATGGAAAAGTGCTTATTTCTGCATTTCAATGTTGCAACTTGCTGAAAACTGTCCACGGTGTTCATTTCATCTCAACCTAGACACAGCACAGCAAAATTGGACATCCAGAGTGCATCAAACATGATTTAGAGCTTGTTTATGGAAAAGTGCTTATTTCTGCATTTCAATGTTGCAACTTGCTGAAAACTGTCCACGGTGTTCATTTCATCTCAACTAGACACAGCACAGCAAAAATTTTATCCAGAGTGCATCAAACATGATTTAGAGCTTGTTTATGGAAAAGTGCTTATTTCTGCATTTCAATGTTGCAACTTGCTGAAAACTGTCCACGGTGTTCATTTCATCTCAACTAGACACAGCACAGCAAAAATTGGACATCCAGAGTGCATCAAACATGATTTAGAGCTTGTTTATGGAAAAGTGCTTATTTCTGCATTTCAATGTTGTAACTTGCTGAAAACAGTCTACAGTGTTTTCATAACATCTCGAATAAACATAACAAAACATTTTTTATCCAGAGTGCTTCAAACATGATTTAGAGCTGTTTATGGAAAAGTGCTTATTTCTGCATTTCAATGTTGCAACTTGCTGAAAACTGTCCACGGCGTTCATTTCATCTCAACCTAGACACAGCACAGCAAAAATTGGATCCAGAGTGCATCAAACATGATTTAGAGCTTGTTATGGAAAAGTGCTTATTTCTGCATTTCAATGTTGTAACTTGCTGAAAACAGTCTACAGTGTTTTCATAACATCTCGAATAACATAACAAAAACATTTTTATCCAGAGTGCATCAAACATGATTTAGAGCTTGTTTATGGAAAAGTGCTTATTTCTGCATTTCAATGTTGTAACTTGCTGAAAACAGTCCACAGTGTTTTCATTTCATCTCAATAACACAACAAAAAACATTTTTATCCAGAGTGCATCAAACATGATTTAGAGCTTGTTTATGGAAAAGTGCTTATTTCTGCATTTCAATGTTGTAACTTGCTGAAAACAGTCTACAGTGTGTTCATAACATCTCAATAAACAGCAACAAAAATTTTTTTATCCAGAGTGCTTCAAACATGATTTAGAGCTTGTTTATGGAAAAGTGCTTATTTCTGCATTTCAATGTTGCAACTTGCTGAAAACTGTCCACGGTGTTCATTCATCTCAACTAGACACAGCACAGCAAAAATGGACATCCAGAGTGCATCAAACATGATTTAGAGCTTGTTTATGGAAAAGTGCTTATTTCTGCATTTCAATGTTGTAACTTGCTGAAACAGTCTACAGTGTTTTCATCACATCCGAATAAAATAACAAAAACATTTTTATCCAGAGTGCTTCAAACATGATTTAGAGCTTGTTTATGGAAAAGTGCTTATTTTCTGCATTTCAATGTTGCAACTTGCTGAAAAAAGTCACGGGTTATTTCATCTCACCTAGACACAGCACAGCAAAAAATTGGACATCCAGAGTGCATCAAACATGATTTAGAGCTTGTTTATGGAAAAGTGCTTATTTCTGCATTTCAATGTTGTAACTTGCTGAAAACAGTCTACAGGTTTTCATAACATCTCGAATAAACATACAAAAACATTTTTTATCCAGAGTGCTTCAAACATGATTTAGAGCTTGTTTATGGAAAAGTGCTTATTTCTGCATTTCAATGTTGTAACTTGCTGAAAACAGTCTACAGTGTTTCATAACATCTCGAATAAACATAACAAAAACATTTTTTATCCAGAGTGCTTCAAACATGATTTAGAGCTTGTTTATGGAAAAGTGCTTATTTCTGCATTTCAATGTTGCAACTTGCTGAAAACTGTCCACGGCGTTCATTCATTCTCATCTCAACTAGACACAGCACAGCAAAAATTGGACATCCAGAGTGCATCAAACATGATTTAGAGCTTGTTTATGGAAAAGTGCTTATTTCTGCATTTTGTTGCAACTTGCTGAAAACAGTCTACAGTGTTTTCATAACATCTCGAATAAACATAACAAAAAATTGGATATCCAGAGTGCATCAAACATGATTTAGAGCTTGTTTATGGAAAAGTGCTTATTTCTGCATTTCCATTGTTGTTAACTTGCTGAAAACAGTCTACAGTGTTTTATAACATCTCGAAACTACACATGACCAAAAACATGTTTTTATTCCAGAGTGCTTCAAACATGATTTAGAGCTTGTTTATGGAAAAGTGCTTATTTCTGCATTTCAATGTTGCAACTGCTGAAACTGTCCACGGCGTTCATTAATCTCAACCTAGACACAGCACAGCAAAATTGGAATCCAGAGTGCATCAAACATGATTAGAGCTTGTTATGGAAAAGTGCTTATTTCTGCATTCAATGTTGCAACTTGCTGAAAACTGTCCACGGCGTTCATTTCATCTCAACTAGACACAGCACAGCAAAAATTGGATATCAGAGTGCATCAAACATGATTAGAGCTTGTTATGGAAAAGTGCTTATTCTGCATTTCAAGTGTTGTACTAGTGGAAAACAGTCTACAGTGTTTTCATAACATCTCGAATAAACATAACAAAAACATTTTTATCCAGAGTGCTTCAAACATGATTTAGAGCTTGTTTATGGAAAAGTGCTTATTTCTGCATTTCAATGTTGCAATGCTGAAAACTGTCCACGGCGTTCATTTCATCTCAACTAGACACAGCACAGCAAAAATTGGATCCAGAGTGCATCAAACATGATTTAGAGCTTGTTTATGGAAAAGTGCTTATTCTGCATTTCAATGTTGCAACTTGCTGAAAACAGTCTACAGTGTTTTCATAAATCTCGAATAAACATAACAAAAATTTTTATCCAGAGTGCTTCAAACATGATTTAGAGCTTGTTTATGGAAAAGTGCTTTTTCTGCATTTCAATGTTGTAACTTGCTGAAAACAGTCCACAGTGTTCATTTATCTCGAATAAACATAACAAAAAATTTTTTATCCAGAGTGCTTCAAACATGATTTAGAGCTTGTTTATGGAAAAGTGCTTATTTCTGCATTTCAATGTTGCAACTTGCTGAAAACTGTCCACGGCGTTCATTTCATCTCAACCTAGACACAGCCACAGCAAAAATTGGATATCCAGAGTGCATCAAACATGATTTAGAGCTTGTTTATGGAAAAGTGCTTATTTCTGCATTTCAATGTTGTAACTTGCTGAAAACAGTCTACAGTGTTTTCATAACATCTCGAATAAACATAACAAAACATTTTTTTATCCAGAGTGCTTCAAACATGATTTAGAGCTTGTTTATGGAAAAGTGCTTATTTCTGCATTTCAATGTTGCAACTTGCTGAAAACTGTCCACGGCGTTCATTTCATCTCAACCTAGACACAGCACAGCAAAAATTGGACATCCAGAGTGCTTCAAACATGATTTAGAGCTTGTTTATGGAAAAGTGCTTATTTCTGCATTTCAATGTTGCAACTTGCTGAAAACAGTCCACAGTGTTTTCATTAACATCTCGAATAAACATAAGCAAAACATGTTTTATCCAGAGTGCTTCAAAATTGATTTAGAGCTTGTTTATGGAAAAGTGCTTATTTCTGCATTTCAATGTTGCAACTTGCTGAAAACTGTCCACGGCGTTCATTTCATCTCAACCTAGACACAGCACAGCAAAAATTGGATATCCAGAGTGCATCAAACATGATTTAGAGCTTGTTATGGAAAAGTGCTATTTCTGCATTTCAATGTTGTAACTTGCTGAAAACAGTCTACAGTGTTTCATAACATCTCGAATAAACATAACAAAAACATTTTTTATCCAGAGTGCTTCAAACATGATTTAGAGCTTGTTTATGGAAAAGTGCTTATTTCTGCATTTCAATGTTGCAACTTGCTGAAAACTGTCCACGGGTTCATTTCATCTCAACCTAGACACAGCACACAGCAAAAAATTGGACATCCAGAGTGCATCAAACATGATTTAGAGCTGTTTATGGAAAAGTGCTTATTTCTGCATTTCAATGTTG
>NW_022265629.1:0-8503 GCF_002021735.2 Oncorhynchus kisutch | reverse complement strand
CCACGCCCTCCCATCCTCATGCTCAATCCCATCCCTCCAGCTCCCTCCCATCCTCCAGCTCACTCCCATCCTCCAGCTCTATTCAATCCTCCAGCTAAACTCCATCCTCCGCTCCACCCACCCACCCTCCCATCCTCTTGCTTCATCCCATCCTCCAGCTCTATCCCATCCTCCAACTCCCTCACATCCTCCAACTCCCTCCCATTCCCCCATCCTCCAGCTCCATCCACCTCCCCAGCTCCCCTCACATCCTCCCATCCTCCAGCTCCCTCCCATCCCCCCTCCACTCCCTCCCATCCTCCTGCTCCCTCCCACCCTCCCATCCTCTTGCTCCAACCCCTCCTCCAGCTCCCTCCCATATCCCAACTCCATCACATCCTCCAGCTCCATCCATCCTCCCATCCTCCAACTCCCTCCCATCCTCCAACTCTATTCCATCCTCCAGCCCCTACCACCCCCCACCCTCCAGCTCCCTCCCATCCTTCAGCTCTCTCCCATCCTCCAATTCCCTCCCATCCTCCAACTCCCTCCCATCCTCATGCTCAATCCCCATCCTCCAGCTCCCTCCCATCCTCCAGCTCACTCCCATCCTCCAGCTCTATTCAATCCTCCCAGCTAAACTCCCATCCTCCAGCTCCCACCCACCCTCCCATCCTCTTGCTTCATCCCATCCTCCAGCTCTATCCCACCTCCACTCCCTCACATCCTCCAACTCCCTCCCATTCCCCCCATCCTCCAGCTCCATCCTATCCTCCAGCTCCCTCACATCCTCCCATCCTCCAGCTCCCTCCATCCTCCAACTCCCTCCCATCCTCCAGCTCCCTCCCACCCTCCCATCCTCTTGCTCCATCCCATCCTCCAGCTCCCTCCCATATTCCAACTCCCTCACATCCTCCAGCGCCATCCCTTCCTCCAATCCTCCAACTCCCTCATATCCTGCAGCTCCCTCCCATCCTTCAGCTCCCTCCCATCCTCCAACTCCCTCCATCCTCCAGCTCTATTCCATCCTCCAGCTCCCTCCCATCCTTCAGCTCCCCCCCATCCTCCAGCTCTATCCCATCCTCCAGCTCACTCCCACCCTCCCATCCTCCTGCTCCATCCCATTCTTCAGCTCCCTCCCATCCTCCAGCTCCATCCCATCCTCCAGCTCCCTCCCATCCTCCAACTCCCTCCCATCCTCCCAGCTCCATCCCATCCTCCCACCCTCCAGCTCCCTCCCATCCTTCAGCTCTCTCCTTCAACTCCCTCCCATTCCCCCATCCTCCAGCTCCATCCTATCCTCCAGCTCCCTCACATCCTCCATCCTCCAGCTCCCTCCCATCCTCCAACTCCCTCCAATCCTCCAGCTCCCTCCCACCCTCCCATCCTCTTGCTCCATCCCATCCTCCAGCTCCCTCCCATATTCCAACTCCCTCACATCCTCCAGCGCCATCCCTTCCTCCAATCCTCCAACTCCCTCATATCCTCCAGCTCCCTCCCATCCTTCAGCTCCCTCCCATCCTCCAACTCCCTCCCATCCTCCAGCTCTATCCCATCCTCCAGCTCCCTCCCATCCTCCAACTCCCCCCCATCCTCCCAACTCCCTCCCATCCTCCAGCTCTATTCCATCCTCCAGCTCCCTCCCATCCTCCACTCCCCCATCCTCCAACTCCCTCCCATCCTCCAGCTCCCTCCCACCCTCCCATCCTCTTGCTCCATCCCATCCTCCAGCTCCCTCCCATATTCCAACTCCCTCACATCCTCCAGCGCCATCCCTTCCTCCAATCCTCCAACTCCCTCATATCCTCCAGCTCCCTCCCATCCTTCAGCTCCCTCCCATCCTCCAACTCCCTCCCATCCTCCAGCTCCCTCCCATATCCTCCAGCTCCCTCCCATCCTTCAGCTCCCTCCCATCCTCCAACTCCCCCCATCCTCCAGCTCTATTCCATCCTCCAGTTCCCTCACATCCTCCAACTACCTCCCATCCTCCCATCCTCCAGCTCCATCCCATCCTCCAGCTCCCTCCCATCCTCCAGCTCCCTCCCATCCTCCAACTCCCCCCCATCCTCCAGCTCTATTCCATCCTCCAACTCCCTCCCATCCTCCAGCTCTATTCCATCCTCCAGTTCCCTCACATCCTCCAACTACCTCCCATCCTCCCATCCTAACAGCTCCATCCCATCCTCCAACTCCCTCCCATCCTCCAGCTCCCTCCATCCTCCCACCCTCCAGCTCTATCCCATCCTCCAGCTCACTCCCACCCTCCCATCCTCCTGCTCCATCCCATTCTTCAGCTCCCTCCCATCCTCCAGCTCCATCCCATCCTCCAGCTCCCTCCCATCCTCCAACTCCCTCCCATCCTCCAGCTCCCTCCCATCCTCCCACCCTCCAGCTCCCTCCCATCCTTCAGCTCTCTCCCATCCTCCAATTCCCTCACATCCTCCAACTCCCTCCCATCCTCCCATCCTCCAGCTCCATCCTCCAGCTCCCTCCCATCCTCAACTCCCTCCCATCCTCCAGCTCCCTCCCACCCTCCCATCCTCTTGCTCCATCCCATCCTCCAGCTCCCTCCCATCCTCCAGCTCCATCCCATCCTCCAGCTCCCTCCCATCCTCCAACTCCCTCCCATCCTCCAGCTCCCTCCCATATCCTCCAGCTCCCTCCCATCCTTCAGCTCCCTCCCATCCTCCAACTCCCTCCCATCCTCCAGCTCTATTCCATCCTCCAGTTCCCTACATCCTCCAACTACCTCCCATCCTCCCATCCTCCAGCTCCATCCCATCCTCCAGCTCCTCCCATCCTCCAGCTCCCTCCCATCCTCCAACTCCCCCCCATCCTCCAGCTCTATTCCATCCTCCAGCTCATTCCCACCGTCCCATCCTCCTGCTCCATCCCATTCTTCAGCTCCCTCCCATCCTTCAGCTCTCTCCCATCCTCCAATTCCCTCCCATCCTCCAACTCCCTCCCATCCTCCCATCCTACAGCTCCATCCCATCCTCCAGCTCCCTCCCATCCTCCAACTCCCTCCCATCCTCCAGCTCCCTCCATCCTCCCACCCTCCAGCTCTATCCCATCCTCCAGCTCACTCCCACCCTCCCATCCTCCTGCTCCATCCCATTCTTCAGCTCCCTCCCATCTCCAGCTCCATCCCATACTTCCAGCTCCCTCCCATCCTCCAACTCCCTCCCATCCTCCAGCTCCCTCCCATCCTCCCACCCTCCAGCTCCCTCCCATCCTTCAGCTCTCTCCCATCCTCCAATTCCCTCACATCCTCCAACTACCTCCCATCCTCCCATCCTCCAGCTCCATCCTCCAGCTCCCTCCCATCCTCCAACTCCCTCCCATCCTCCAGCTCCCTCCCACCCTCCCATCCTCTTGCTCCATCCTCCAGCTCCATCCATCCTCCAGCTCCCTCCCATCCTCCAACTCCCTCCCATCCTCCAGCTCCCTCCCATCCTCCAGCTCTATTCCATCCTCCCATCCTCTTGCTCCATCCCATCCTCCAGCTCCCTCCTATCCTCCAGGTCTATCCATCATCCAACTCCCTCACATCCTCCAACTCCCTCCCATCCTCCTATCCTCCAGTCCCCTCCCATCCTCCAACTCCCTCCCATTCTTCCATCCTCCAGCTCACTCCCATCCTCCAGCTCCCTCCCATCCTCCAGCTCTATTCCATCTTCCAGCTCACTCCCACCCTCCCATCCTCCAACTCCCTCATATCCTCCAGCTCCCTCCCATCCTCCAGCTCCCTCCCATCCTCCAGCTCCCTTCCATCCTCACATCCTCCAACTCCCTCCCATCCTCCCATCCTCCAAATCCATTCCATCCTCCCATCCTCCAGCTCCCTCACATCCCCCCATCCTCCAGCTCCCTCCCATACTCCAACTCCATCACATCCTCCAGCTCCATCCCATCCTCCAGCTCCCTCACATCCCCCCATCCTCCAGCTCCCTCCCATACTCCAACTCTATTCCATCCTCCAGCTCCCTACCACCCTCCCACCCTCCAGCTCCCTCCCATCCTTCAGCTCTCTCCCATCCTCCAATTCCCTCACATCCTCCAACGCCCTCCCATCCTCATGCTCAATCCCATCCTCCAGCTCCCTCCCATCCTCCAGCTCACTCCCATCCTCCAGCTCTATTCAATCCTCCAGCTAAACTCCCATCCTCCAGCTCCCACCCACCCTCCCATCCTCTTGCTTCATCCCATCCTCCAGCTCTATCCCATCCTCCAACTCCCTCACATCCTCCAACTCCCTCCCATTCCCCCATCCTCCAGCTCCATCCTATCCTCCAGCTCCCTCACATCCTCCCATCCTCCAGCTCCCTCCCATCCTCCAACTCCGTCCCATCCTCCAGCTCCCTCCCACCCTCCCATCCTCTTGCTCCACCCCATCCTCCAGCTCCCTCCCATACTCCAACTCCATCACATCCTCCAGCTCCATCCCATCCTCCCATCCTCCAACTCCCTCCCATCCTCCAACTCTATTCCATCCTCCAGCTCCCTACCACCCTCCCACCCTCCAGCTCCCTCCCATCCTTCAGCTCTCTCCCATCCTCCAATTCCCTCACATCCTCCAACTCCCTCCCATCCTCATGCTCAATCCCATCCTCCAGCTCCCTCCCATCCTCCAGCTCACTCCCATCCTCCAGCTCTATTCAATCCTCCAGCTAAACTCCCATCCTCCAGCTCCCACCCACCCTCCCATCCTCTTGCTTCATCCCATCCTCCAGCTCTATCCCATCCTCCAACTCCCTCACATCCTCCAACTCCCTCCCATTCCCCATCCTCCAGCTCCATCCTATCCTCCAGCTCCCTCACATCCTCCCATCCTCCAGCTCCCTCCCATCCTTCAACTCCCTCCCATCCTCCAGCTCCCTCCCACCCTCCCATCCTCTTGCTCCATCCCATCCTCCAGCTCCCTCCCATATTCCAACTCCCTCACATCCTCCAGCGCCATCCCTTCCTCCAATCCTCCAACTCCCTCATATCCTCCAGCTCCCTCCCATCCTTCAGCTCCCTCCCATCCTCCAACTCCCTCCCATCCTCCAGCTCTATTCCATCCTCCAGCTCCCTCCCATCCTTCAGCTCCCCCCCATCCTCCAGCTCTATCCCATCCTCCAGCTCACTCCCACCCTCCCATCCCCCTGCTCCATCCCATTCTTCAGCTCCCTCCCATCCTCCAGCTCCATCCCATCCTCCAGCTCCCTCCCATCCTCCAACTCCCTCCCATCCTCCAGCTCCATCCCATCCTCCCACCCTCCAGCTCCCTCCCATCCTTCAGCTCTCTCCCTTCAACTCCCTCCCATTCCCCCATCCTCCAGCTCCATCCTATCCTCCAGCTCCCTCACATCCTCCATCCTCCAGCTCCCTCCCATCCTCCAACTCCCTCCCATCCGTCCAGCTCCCTCCCACCCTCCCATCCTCTTGCTCCATCCCATCCTCCAGCTCCTCCCATATTCCAACTCCCTCACATCCTCCAGCGCCATCCCTTCCTGCCAATCCTCCAAACTCCCTCATATCCTCCAGCTTCCCTCCCATCCTTCAGCTCCCTCCCATCCTCCAACTCCCTCCCATCCTCCAGCTCTATTCCATCCTCCAGCTCGCCTCCCATCCTCAACTCCCCCCCATCCTCCAACTCCCTCCCATCCTCCAGCTCTATTCCATCCTCCAGCTCCCTCCCATCCTCCAACTCCCCCCCATCCTCCAACTCCCTCCCATCCTCCAGCTTCCCTCCCACCCTCCCATCCTCTTGCTCCATCCCATCCTCCAGCTCCCTCCCACCTCCAGCTCCCTCCCATCCTTCAGCTCTCTCCCATCCTCCAATTCCCTCACATCCTCCACTACCTCCCATCCTCCCCATCCTCCAGCTCCATCCTCCAGCTCCCTCCCATCCTCCAACTCCCTCCCAGTCCTCCAGCTTCCTCCCACCCTCCCATCCTCTTGCTCCATCCCATCCTCCAGCTCCCCCATCCTCCAGCTCATCCCACCTCCAGCTCCCTCCATCCTCCAACTCCCTCCATCCTCCAGCTCCCTCCCATCCTCCAGCTCTATTCCATCCTCCCATCCTCTTGCTGCCATCCCATCCTCCAGCTCCCTCCTATCCCTCCAGGTCTATCCCATCATCCAACTCCCTCACATCCTCCAACTCCCTCCCATCCTCCTATCCTCCAGTCCCCTCCCATTCCTCCCAACTCCCTCCCATTCTTCCATCCTCCAGCTCACTCCCATCCCTCCAGCTCCCTCCCATCCTCCAGCTCTATTCCATCTTCCAGCTCACTCCCCACCCTCCCATCTCCAACTCCCGCATATCCTCCAGCTCCCTCCCATCCTCCAGCTCCCTCCCATCCTCCACTCCCCTTCCATCCTCACATCCTCCAACCCCTCCATCCTCCCATCCTCCAAATCCATTCCATCCTCCCATCCTCCCAGCTCCCTCACATCCCCCCCATCCTCCAGCTCCCTCCCATACTCCAACTCCAGTCACATCCTCCAGCTCCATCCATCCTCCAAGCTCCCTCCATCCTCCAACTCCCTCCCATCCTCCAACTCTATTCCATCCTCCAGCTCCCTACCACGCTCCCACCCTCCAGCTCCCTCCCATCCTTCAGCTCTCTCCCATCCTCCAATTCCCTCAACATCGCTCCAACTCCCTCCATCCTCATGCTCAATCCATCCTCCAGCTCCCTCCCATCCTCCAGCCCACTCCCATCCTCCAGCTCTATTCAATCCTCCAGCTCACTCCCATCCTCCAGCTCCCACCCACCCTCCCATCCTCTTGCTTCTGCCCATCCTCCAGCTCTATCCCATCCTCCAACTCGCCTCACATCCTCCAACTCCCTCCCATTCCCCCATCCTCCAGCTCCATCCTATCCTCCAGCTCCCTCACATCCTCCCATCCTCCAGCTCCCCTCCCATCCTCCAACTCCCTCCCATCCTACAGCTCCCCCTCCCACCCTCCCATCCTCTTGCTCCATCCCATCCTCCAGCTCCCCTCCCATATTCCAACTCCCTCACATCCTCCAGCGCCATCCCTTCCTCCAATCCTCCAACTCCCTCATATCCTCCAGCTCCCTCCCATCCTTCAGCTCCCTCCCATCCTCCAACTCCCTCCCATCCTCCAGCTCTATTCCATCCTCCAGCTCCCTCCCATCCTCCAACTCCCCCCATCCTCCAGCTCTATCCCATCCTCCAGCTCACTCCCACCCTCCATCCTCCTGCTCCATCCCATTCTTCAGCTCCCTCCCATCCTCCAAGCTCCATCCCATCCTCCAGCTCCCTGCCCATCCTCCAACTCCCCTCCCATCCTCCAGCTCCCTCCCAATCCTCCCACCCTTCAGCTCCCTCCCATCCTTCAGCTCTCTCCCATCCTCCAATTCCCTCACATCCTCCAACTACCTCCCATCCTCCCATCCTCCAGCTCCATCCCATCCTCCAGCTCCCTCCCATCCTCCAGCTCCCTCCCATCCTCCAACTCCCCCCCATCCTCCAGCTCTATTCCATCCTCCAGCTCACTCCCACCGTCCCATCCTCCTGCTCCATCCCATTCTTCAGCTCCCTCCCATCCTTCAGCTCTCTCCCATCCTCCAATTCCCTCCCATCCTCCAACTCCCTCCCATCCTCCCATCCTACAGCTCCATCCCATCCTCCAGCTCCCTCCCTCCCATCCTCCAACTCCTCCCATCCTCCAGCCCATCCATACTCCACCCTCCAGCTCCCTCCCATCCTTCAGCTCTCTCCCATCCTCCAAATTCCCTCCACATCCTCCAAAATCCCTCCCATCCTCCCATCCTACAGCTCCATCCCATCCTCCAGCTCCCTCCCATCCTCCAACTCCCTCCCATCCTCCCATCCTACAGCTCCATCCCATCCTCCAGCTCCCTCCCATCCTCCAACTCCTCCCATCCTCCAGCTCCCTCCCATCCTCCAACCTCCAGCTCTATCCCATCCTCCAGCTCACTCCCACCCTCCAATCCTCCTGCTCCATCCCATTCTTCAGCTCCCTCCCATCCTCCAGCTCCATCACCATCCTCCAGGCTCCCTCCCATCCTCCAACTCCCTCCCATCCTCCAGCTCCCTCCCATCCTCCCACCCTCCAGCTCCATCCCATCCTCCAGCTCCCTCCCATCCTCCAACTCCCTCCCATCCTCCAGCTCCCTCCCATCCTCAACTACCTCCCCATCCTCCAGCTCCATCCCATCCTCCCACCCTCCAGCTCCCTCCCATCCTTCAGCTCTCTCCCATCCTCCAATTCCCTCACATCCTCCACCTACGACACTCCATCCTCCCATCCTCCAGCTCCATCCCATCCTCCAGGCTCCCTCCCATCCTCCAAACTCCCTCCCATCCCTCAAGCTCCCTCCCACCCCTCCCATCCTCTTGCTCCATCCCATCCTCCAGCTCCCTCCCAATTCCAACTCCCTCACATCCTCCAGCACCATCCCTTCCTCCCATCCTCCAACTCCCTCATATCCCTCCAGCTCCCTCCCATCCTCAGCTCCTCCAATCCTCCAACTCCCTCATA
>NW_022265628.1:8742-49100 GCF_002021735.2 Oncorhynchus kisutch | reverse complement strand
TGTTTTTCGAAATGTTTACAAATGAATTAAAAAGGAAAAGCTGAAATGTTTTGAGTCAATAAGTATTCAGCCCCTTTGTTATGCCTACATTTTAACAAGTCACAAGTCGCTTAACAAGTCACTATGTTGCATAGACTCACTCTGTGTGCAATAATAGTGTTTAACATGATTTTCTTATGACTTTCTTATCTTTGTACCCCACACATACAATTATCTGTAAGGTTCCTCAGTCGAGCAGTCAATTTCAAACACAGATTCAACAGCAAAGACCATCAAGGTTTTCCAATGCCTCACCAAGAAGATACATTGAAAATCCCTTTGAGCATGGTGAAGTGATTGATTACACTTTGGGTGGTGTATCAATACACCCAGTCACTACAAAGAGACAGGCGTCCTTCCTAATTCAGTTGCTGGAGAGGAAGGAAACCACTCAGGGATTTCACCATGAGGCCAATGGTGACTTTAAAACAGTTACAGAGTTTAAAGTCTGTGATAGGAGAAAACAGAATGAAAAGAAGGATGCCTGTTCAGAATAAAAAATTCCAAAACATGCATCCTGTTTGCAACAAGGCACTAAAGTAATGAATAAAAAAATGTGCAAAGCAGTTAACTTTTTGTCCTGAATACAAAAGTGTTATGTTTGGGGCAAATCCAATGAAAAACATTACTGAGTACCACTCTTCATATTTTCAAGCATTGTGGTGGCTGCATCATGTTATGTGTATACTTGTATTAAGGACTGGGGAGTGTTTCAGGATAAAAAGAAATAATGGAATGGAGCTAAGCACAGGCAAAATTCTAGAGGAAAACCTGGTTCCGTCTGCTTTCAACCAGACACTGGGGGATTAAGGATTACCCCCTTTTTTTCAATTTCCATCTAAAATGACATACCCAAATCTAACTGCCTGTAGCTCAGGCCCTGAAGCAAGGATATGCATATTCTTGGTACCATTTGAAAGGAAACACTTTGAAGTTCATGGAAATGTAAAAGGAATGTAGTAGAATATAACACAATAGATCTGGTAAAAGATAAAACAAAGAAAAAACCAACCAGATTGTATTAAAGAGGCCAGAATGTATTATTCCAGCCCAGCTGCAATTTAGATTTTGGCCACTAGATGGCATCGGTGTATGTGCAAAGTTTTTAACTGATCCAATGAACAATGTTCATTCAAACTGTTGTATCAAGACTGCCCAAATGTGCCTAATTTGTTTATGAATAACTTTTCATGTTCAAAATTGTGCACTCGCCTCAAACAATAGCATGGTATTCTTTCACTGTAATAGCTACTGTAAATTGGACAGTGCAGTTAGACTAACAAGAATTTAAGCTTTCTGCCAATATCAGATATGTTTATGTCCTGGGAAATGTTCTTGTTACTTACAACCTCATGCTAATCGCTTTAGCCTTCATTAGTTCAACTGATCCCGAATAAGTTTTAATTCAACATTTAGAAGGACAATATCTTAAAACACAAGGCCAAATCTACAATGAAGTTGCTTGACAAGAAGATGGTGAATGTTCCTGAGTGTCCAGGTCTATTGCTATGGCAACTCAGGATGTTGAATACCTATCAAATAAAGATATATTTGTTTTATTTGTGTTGTTTTTTTAAACAAATATTAAACATGTTCTTCCACTTTGACGTTCAAGTATTTTGTTGAGATCGTTGATAAAAAATGACAATTAAATCCATTTAAGTGAATCCCACTTTGTGACACAAGGAAATGTAGTAAAAGTCAAGGGGTGTGAATACTTCCTGAAGGCACTATACTTCTACTCACACAAGCCCTAACATAGAGACATGCATTGATCATGTAAACACAAGTGGCCATGCACTCCAGGAGACAATAGGAGTTAAGAGTGTGTGTGTGTGTGTGTGTGTGTGTGTGTGTGTGTGTGTGTGGACAGCAGAGCTTATTAGTCCAGGATGCAGTCAGCCAGACTAATTGGCTGTGGCAACGAGGTCTAAACCCCTCTCAAGGAAAAGGAGACCATGTGCTTGGCTTGGTTAGGAGGGGGAGGCGTGTGTGTGTGACAAGACAGGGGGACGTGGGACAGGGTGTTATGGGGGTCCCATCTGTTGTGGTTCATGTTATCCTGTGCAGAGGAGATACAGAAACCTGAAAAGGAAGGTTGGGTGGAAGTTAACCCCTCTTTCCACTGGCACACTTCAACAATCATTCTCTCATGTCATCGTACCACCTCATCGTCCTCCTAAAAGACATGCCATTCAGTATGTCACCCTTTCAATCCCTGATCCACACTCTCACAATATTTTCAGTATGACACCAAGGACAAGGGTGTCAATGTCATTGAGCTGACGGGCCCATTTCTGTAAAAGCAGATCAGGATCTCTGCACATTTAAACCATAAACGGCACATACTACACATGAAGCAAACATCTTGCTGTCATTTCAATGTGGCATCTGTTGACCAGACCAGAAATAGACCAACAGTTCCAAACACTGTGACTAATAAAACACATTTTATATCTGTGAATAAGGTCAAGCTGGAAACCACCTTTTCCCATTGACGTCTGAAGGACTTGTTCAAAATGTGATTATTCATCGTACCGTTTGGTATCACACACACGCAGACAGAAGAGGTGATTCGGTGCGAAACATACTTGCGGCTTGGTGAGAAATGAGGTTGAGAAATCACTGAAGGTTTTGGACGTGGACGCGGTCAATCAGCTGTTTCTCAACGTTTGAGTGTGTGTCAGTGTGTGGGTGTTTGTGTTTGAGACCGCGTGGAGGGAACTGAAAGTGTGGGAGCAAGCTTTTGACCAAACCTGAGACGTGTTTGAGACTTTATATCACTCTCAAAAGCAGCAGGAGAGAATGGGAGAAAATCTGATCAAGATTATTGACCTTAGACTCTTGGACACGATACACACACATGCTCAGCTAGAGAGCCGCATACATGGAAAAGCACACAAGTACATATCTTACAGTAAACGGGTCATCCACACACACACACGTACACTCTAGGTACAAATTACAAACACATGCACAGGAAATCCAGACAATGTTGTAACATATGTCCATTGAGTGATGATGAACAGTATTTCTGTCATTTGGCATTTCTAATGTATCTGAATGTTTATGCAGAGTGTTTATCCAATCAGAGGTGTGTACAGTATGCGTGTTTAAGTTTCAGTATGTGTACGCATGTCAGAGGGCATGTTTAGATGTCATATCACGCCACATGTACTGTGGTGCTAAATGCTCCTCATGATTCTATAGATTTAGTTACTGTTTTAGTCATATTTAGTAAGAATGCTAGATTTGATTTTCAGATGACTACAAAGTAATAGTGAATACAAAAATACTTACAATTCAAGACAAACATTGAATAAATAGATGAGGGGGGCTCTATGATTCCTTTCCAAATAATATGTGTGTGTGTGTGTGTGTGTGTGTGTGTGTGTGTGTGTGTGTGTGTGTGTGTGTGTGTGTGTGTGTGTGTGTGTGTGTGTGTGTGTGTGTGTGTGTGTGTGTGTGTGTGTGTGTGTGTGTGTGTGTGTGTGTGTGTGTGTGCTTGCTTGCGTGCGTGCGTACGTGCGCCTGTTTTTGCATGTGTGTGTGAGTGACTGTCAGTGGGTGTCCCATTGAGAAATATCCATGGAACTAAAGTAATCTATAGAATTACAACAGAATTTCCCTTTATGGGTAGATGAGGCCAAATGAAGTCCTGAGTCATAATGACAGTGAGAGAGTATAGATGAAAGCTCCTGCTGAGTCCCTAGTCCTTACACAGTATGGCATCCTGGACTTGATTGGGAGTCTCAAAGGGCGGCGCACAATTGGCCCAGTGTCGCCGGGGTAGGTCGTCATTGTAAATAAGAATTTGTTCTTAACTGACTTGCCAAGTTAAATAAATTCATAAAAAATAATGTATTTTAAGACCACCTATTTACAGTGCCAAAATAAAGTCTACATCCCCCTTCAATTTCTTTACATTTTATTGTGTTACAAAGTTGGATTATATTGGATTTAATTGTAATTTCTTTGGTCAATGATCTACACAAAATACTCTAATGTCAAAGTATAATTTTTCATCCAACATTTTTTAAGATTCATGACAAATAAAACACTAATACACCTTGATTAGATAAGTATTCATCCCAGAGAATCAGGATCCAAGAGCAGACTGTGTGAAGTAACAATATTTATTGTAACCAGAAGGCCAGACAAACGACAGGTCAAAGCAGGTAGGGGTCGATAGTCCAGAGCAGGGGCCAAGGCATTGGACGGCAGGCAGGCTCAGGTCGAGTGGTCCGGAGGGAGGGTACAGGGTCAGGACAGGCAAGTGTCAAAAACCAGGAGGATGAGAAAAGAGAGACTGGAGGAAAAGCAGGCAGACACAAAAACGCTGGAATGCTTGACCAAACAAGACAACCTGGCAACAGACAGACAGACTGAAAACACAGGAATAAATACATAGGGGTTAATGGGGAAGATGGGCGACACCTGGAGGGGGGTGGAGACAAGCATAAGGACAGGTGAAACAAATCAGAGCGTGACACAGAGTCAATACATGTTAGAATCACCTTTGGCAGTTACAGCTGTGAGTCTTCTTGGGTGAGTCTCATAAGAGCTTTGCGTGCAATATTTGCCCATTATTCTTTTCAAAATTATTCAAGCTCTGTCAAGGTGTTGGGGTGCTGAATAACAAATCCTATGGGATTGGTGATTTTTCCAAAAGGCATTAAAAACTGTAACATCCTATGTTTCACCGAGACTTGGCTGAAAAAAGAAACTGACAATATAGAGCTGGCGGGATTTTCCATGCACCGACAGAACAGAGACGCTGCCTCTGGTAAAATGAGGGGTGGGGGTGTGTGTCTTTTTGTCAATAACAGCTGGTGCGCGATGTCTAATATTAAAGAAGTCTTGAGGTATTGCTCGCCTGAGGTAGAGTACCTTATGATAAGCTGTCGACCACACTATCTACCAAAAGAGTTCTCATCTGTATTTTCGTAGCTGTCTATTAACCACCACAAAGCGAAGCTGGCACTAAGACCGCTCTCAACCAACTCTATAAGGCCATAAGCAAAGAAGAAAATGCTCACCCAGAAGTGGCGATCCTGGTGGCCGGGGACTTTAATGGAAAAACCAGGGGGAAAAAAATCCTAGACCACCTTTTGCTAGCACAGACTGGAATAAGTTCCGGGATTCACCCAATGGCATTGAGGAATACACCACCTCAGTCATTGGCTTCATCAATAAGTGCACTGACGACGTCGTCCCCACAGTGACTATATGTACATATCCCAACCAGAAGCCGTTGATTACAGGCAACATTACAGGAGCAGGACACTAATCCGGATGCTTATAAGAAATCCCACTATGCCCTCAGACGAACCACCAAACAAGCAAAACGTCAATACAGGATTTAGATTAGATCCTACTACACCGTCTCTGACGCTCGTCGGATGTGGCAGGGCTTGAAAACTATTACAGACTACAAAGGGAAACCCAGACGCGAGCTGCCCGGTGACGCGAGCCTACCAGACGAGCTAAATGCCTTTTATGCTCGCTTCGAGGCAAGCAACACTGAAGCATGCACGAGAGCACAAGCTGTTCTGGATGACTGTGTGATAACACTCTCTGTAACCGATGTGAACAAAACCTTAGAACAAGTCAACATTCACAAAGCCGCTTGGCCAGACGGATTACCAGGACGTCTACTCAAAACATGTGAAGACCAACTGTCAAGTGTCTTTACTGACATTTTCAACCTCTCCCTGACCGAGTCTGTAATACCTACATGTTTCAAGCAGACCGGCATAGACCCTGTACCCAAGGAAGCAAAGCTAACCTGCCAAAATGATTACAACCCCGTGGCACTCATGTCAGTAGCCATGAAGTGCTTTGAAAGGCTGATCATGACTCACATCAACAGCATCCTCCTGGACACCCTAGACCCACTCCTATTCACATACCGCCCCAACAGATCCACAGATGACGCAATCTCAATCACACTCCACACCACCCTTTCTAGCCTGGACAATAGGAACACCAATGTGAGAATGCTGTTCATCGACTACAGCTCAGCATTCAAAATCAGTGCACATGAAGCTCATCACTAAGCTAAGGACTCTGGGACTAAACACCTCCCTCTGCAGCTGGATCCTGGACTTCCTGACAGACCGCCCCTAGGTAGTAAGAGTATGCAACGATACATCTGCCACGCTGATCCTTAACACTGGGGCCCCTCAGGGGTGTGTACTTAGTTCCCTCCTGTATTCCCTGTTCACCCACAACTGCGTGGCCAAACACGACTCCAACACCGTCAATGATGAGACGGCCTATAGGGAAAAGGTCAGAGAACTGGCAGTGTGGCGCCAGGACAACAACCTCTCCCTCAATGTGATCAAGACAAAGGAGCTGTCTTTTGTGGACTACAGGAAATGCGGGCCGAACAGACCCCATTAACATCGACAGGGCTGTAGTGGAGCGGGTTGAGAGTTTTTCAAGTTCCTTGGTTTCCACATCACCAACGAACTATCATGGTCCAAACATACCAAGACAGTCGTCAAGAGGGCACGACAAAACCTTTTCCCCCCTCAGGAGACTGAAAAGATTTGGCATGGGCCCCCAGATCCTCAAAAGGATCTACAGCTGCACCATTGAGAGCATCCTGACCGGTTGCATCACCGCCTGGTATGGCAACTGTTTGGCATCTGACCGTAAGGTGCTATAGAGGATAATGCGAACGGCCCAGTACATCACAGGGGCCAAGCTTCCTGCCATCCAGGACCTATATAATAGGTGTGGTGTCAGAGGAAAGCCAGAGACTCCAGTCACCCAAGTTAGAGACTGTTTTATTCTGCTACTGCATGGCAAGTGGTACCGGAGCGCCAAGTCTAGGACCAAAAGGCTCCTCAACAGCTTCTACCCCGAAGCCATTAGACTGATGAACAATTCATAAAAATTGCCACCGGACAATTTACATTGACCCACCCCCCTCTTGTACACTGCTATACTCGCTGTTTGTTTGTTACCTATGCATAGTCACATCGCCCCCACCTACATGTACAGATTACCTCAACTAGCCTGTACCCCTGCACACTGAGTCCGTACCGGTGCTCCCTGTGTATATAGCCTCGTTATTCTAATTGTGTTACTTTTTATTATTACTTTCTATTTTATCCTACTTGGTATATATTTCTTCTTGAACTGCACTGTCGGTTAAAGGCTTGTAAGTAAGCATTTCACGGTAAAGTCTACACTTGTTATATTCGGCACTTGTGGCAAATAAAGTTTGATTTGATTTTGAATCACCTCACAATCCTATTGGACTACTTTATTCATATTGGAAATAAAAAAGTAATCAATCAATCAAATGTATTTATAAAGCCCTTCTTACATCAGCTGATGTCACAAAGTGCTGTACAGAAACCCAGCCTAAAACCCCAAACAGCAAGCAATGCAGGTGTAGGAGCACGGTGGCTAGGAAAAACTCCCTAGAAAGGCCAAAACCTAGGAAGAAACCTAGAGAGGAACCAGGCTATGAGGGGTGGCCAGTCCTCTTCTGGCTGTGCCGGGTGGAGATTATAACAGAACAGGGGCAAGATGTTCAAATGTTCATAGATGACCAGCAGGGTCAAATAATAATAATCACAGTGGTTGTTGAGGGTAAAACAGCTCAGCATCTCAGGAGTAAATGTCAGTTAGCTTTCCATAGCCGATCATTCAGAGTATCTCTACCGTTCCTGCGGTCTCTAGAGAGTTGAAAACAGCAGGTCTGGGACAGGTAGCACGTCCGGTGAACAGGTCAGGATTCCATAGCCGCAGGCAGAACAGTTCAAACTGGAGCAGCAGCACGGTGGACTGGGGACAGCAAGGAGTCATCAGGCCAGGTAGTCCTGAGGAATGGTCCTAGGGCTCAGGTCCTCCGAGAGAAAGAGAGAAAAAGAGAGAATTAGAGAGAGCATACTTAAATTCACACACGGATAAGACAGGAGAAATAGTCCAGATACAACAAACTGACCCTAGCCCCCCGACACATAAACTACTGCAGCATAAATACTGGAGGCTGAGACAGGAGGGGTCGGGAGACCCCACCCACTTTGCAAAAGCACAGCCCCCTCACCACTAGAGGGATATCTTCAACCACCAACTTTCGAGTTGTCCGAGTATAGCCCACAAAGATCTCAAGGATAGGCAGACCATTCCATAAAAATTGAGCTCTATAGGAGAAAGCCCTGCCTCCAGCTGTTTGCTTAGAAATTCTAGTGACAGTTAGGAGGCAGGGATCTTGTGACCGTAGCGTACGTGTAGGTGTGTACGGCAGGACCAAATCAGAAAGATAGGTTGCAGCAAGCCCATATAATGCTTTGTAGGTTAGCAGTAAAACCTTGAAATCAGCCCTTTCCTTTTAACAGGAAGCCAGTGTAGAGAGGCTAGCACTGGAGTAAAATGATCACATTTTTTGTTTCTATTCAAGATTCTAGCAGCCGTATTTAGCACTAACTGAAGATTATTTATTGCTTTATCCGGGTAGCCGGAAAGTAGAGCATTGTTGTAGTCTAACCTAGAAGTGACAAAAGCAAGGATGAATTTTCTTTATAATTTTTGGACAGAAAATTTCTGGTTTTTAAAATGTTACGTAGATGGAAAAAAGCTATCCTTGAAACAGTCTTGATATGTTCGTCAAAAGAGAGGTCAGGGTCCAGAGTAACGCTGAGGTCCTTCACAGTTTTATTTGAGACGACTGTACAACCATCAAGATGAATTGATCAAGATTAGATTGATTCAACGGAAGATCTCTTTGTTTCTTGGGACCTAGAACAAGTATCTCTGTTTTGTTGAGTTTAAAAGTAGAACATTTTCCGCCATCCACTTCCTTATGTCTGAAACACAGGCTTCCAGGGAGGGCAATTATTGGGCTTCACCATGTTTCATCGAAATGTACAGCTGTGTGTCATCCACATAGCAGTGAAAGTTAACATTATGTTTCCGAATGACATCACCAAGAGGTAAAATATATAGTGAAACCAATAGTGGTCCTAAAACGGAGCCTTGAGGAACACCACCATTTACAATTGATTTGTTAGAGGACAAACCATCCACAGAGACAAACTGATATCTTTCCAACAGATAAGATCTAAACCAGACCAGAACTTGTCTATGTAGACCAATATGGGTTTCCAATCTCTCCAAAAGAATGTGGTGATCGATGGTATCAAAAGCAGCACTAAGGTCTAGGAGCACGAGGACAGATGCAGATCCTCGGTCTGACGCCATTAAAAGGTAATTTACCACCTTCACAAGTGCAGTCTTAGTGCAATGATGGGGTCTAAAACCAGACTGAAGTGTTTAGTATACATTGTTTGACTTCAGGAAGCAGTGAGTTGCTGTGCAACAGCTCTTGCAAAAAAAATTGAGAGGAATGGGAGATTCGATATAGGCCAATATATATATTTTTTTCTGGGTCAAGGTTTGGCTTTTTCAAGCGAAGCTTTATTACTGCCACTTTTAGTGAGTTTGGTACACATCCAGTGGATAAAGAGCTATTTATTATGTTCAACATAGGAGGGCCAAGCACTGGAAGCACCTCTTTCAGTAGTTTAGCTGGAATAGGGTCCAGGATGCAGCTTGAAGGTTTAGAGGCCATGATTATGTTCATCAATGTGTCAAGCGATATAGTACTAAAACACTTTAGTGTCTCACTTGATCCTAGGTCCTGGCAGAGTTGTGTAGACTCAGGACAACTGAGCTTATACGCAGATTTGAAGAGGAGTTCCGTAATTTGCTTTCTAATGATCATGATCTTTTCCTCAAAGAAGTTCATGAATTTATCACTGCTGATGTGAAAGCCATACTCTCTTGGGGAATGCTGATTTTTAGTTAGCTTTGTGACAGTATCAAAGATTCTTTGGATTGTTCTTATTTTCCTCAATTAAGTTGGAAAAATAGGATGATTGAGCAGCAGTGAGAAATCTTCGATACTGCACGGTACTGTTTATCCAAGCTAGTCAGAAGACTTCCAGTTTAGTGTAGCGCCATTTCCGTTCCAATTTTCTGGAAGCTTACTTCAGAGCTCCGGTATTTTTTGTACACCAGGGTGCTAGATTCTTTTGACAAACGTTTTTGGTATTTAGGTGTGCGACTGCATCTAGGGTATTGCACAAGGTTAAATTGAGTTCCTCAGTTAGGTGGTAGGGTAGCCTAGTGGTTAGAGCATTGGACTAGTAACTGGAAGGTTGCAAGTTCAAACCCCCGAGCTGACAAGGTACAAATCTGTCATTGAAAATAAGAATTTGTTCTTAACTGACTTGCCTGGTTAAATAAAGGTAAAAAAATTTAATAAAAAAGTGATTTTTGTACTCTGACGTCCTTGGGTAGGCAGAGGGAGTCTGGAAGGGCATCTAGGAATCTTTGGGTTGTCCGAGAATTTATAGCACAACTTTTGATGAATCTTGGTTGGGGTCTGAGCAGATTATTTGTTGCGATTGCAAATGTAATAAAATGGTGGTCCGATAGTCTAGGATTATGAGGAAAAACATTAGGATCCACAACATTTATTCCACAGGAAGAAACGAGGTCCTGAGTATGACTGTGGCAGTGAGTAGGTCTGGAGACATGTTGGACAAAACCCACTGAGTCGATGATGGCTCCGAAAGCCTTTTGTCTGTGGACATTTCTATGTGAAAATTAAAGTCACCAAAAATGTGAATATTATCTGCCATGACTACAAGTTCCGATAGGAATTCAGGGAACTGAGTGAGGAATGCTGTATATGGCCAAAGAAGCATGTAAACAGTAGCTATAAAAAGTGATTGAGTAGGCTGCATAGATTTCATGACTAGAAGCTGTAAATTGAAATTTGCTATCATAAATGTTAGCAACACCTCCGCCTTTGCGGGATGCGCGGGGGATATGGTCACTAGTGTAACCAGGAGGTGAGGCCTCATTTAACACAGTACATTCATCAGGATTAAGCAATGTTTCAGTCAGGCCGATCACATCAAGATTATGATCAGTGATTAGTTCATTGAGTAGCCCTATTTTGAGATATGAGGTATCACAATATCTTTCAATACTGGCAGGAATGGAGGAGGTCTTTATTCTAGTGTGATTGCTAAGGCGAACACCGCCATGTTTAGTTTTGCCCAACCTAGGTCGAGGCACAGACACGGTCTCAATGGGGATAGCTGAGTTGACTACACTGACTGTGCTAGTGGCAGACTCCACTAAGCTGGCAGGCTGGCTAACAGCCTGCTGCCTGGCCTGCACCCTATTTCATTGTGGAGCTAGGGGAGTTAGAGCCCTGTCTATGTTCGTAGATAAGATGAGAGCACTCCTCCAGCTAGGATGGAGTCTGTCACTCCTCAACAGGCCAGGCTTGGTCCTGTTTGTGGGTGAGTCCCACTCAAGGACAATCAGAGACTTGTCTTGGCTGTGTGCTTAGGCTCGTTGTCCTGTTGGAAGGTAAACCTTCGCCCCAGTCCGAGGTCCTGAGTGCTCTGGAGCAGGTTTTTCATCAAGGATCTCTCTGTACTTTTCTGTGTTCATCTTTCCATCAAAACTGACTAGTCTCCCAGTCCCTGCCGCTGAAAAACATCCCCACAGCATGATGCTGCCATCACAATGTTTCACCGTAGGGATGGTGTCAGGTTTTCCTCCAGATGTGACGCTTGGCATTCAGGCCAAAGAGTGCAATCTTGGTTTCATCACACCAGGGAACTTGTTTCTCATGGACAGAGTCCTTTAGGGACATTTTGGGAAATTCCAAGTGGGCTGTCATGTGCCTTTTACTGAGGAGTGGCTTTAGTCTGGCCTCTCTACCATAAAGGTCTGATTGGTGGGGTGCTGCACAGATGGGAGAACCTTCCAGAAGGACAACCATCTCCACAGAAGAACTCTGGAGCTCTGTCAGAGTGACTATTGGTTTCTTGGTCACCTCCCTGACCAAGGCCCTTCTCCCCTGATTGCTCAGTTGGTCACCTCCCCTTTTCCCCCGAATGCTCAGTTTGGAAGAGTCTTGGTGGTTCAAACTTTTTACATTTAAGAATGATGGAGGCCACTGTGTCCTTGGGGACCTTCAATGCTGCAGAATTTTTTTCAGACCCTACCCCAGATCTGTGCCTCGACACAATCCTGTCTCAGAGCTCTACGGACAATTCCTTCGACCTCATGGCTTGTTTTTTTCTCTGACATGCACTGTAAACTGTGGGACCTTATATAGACAGGTGTGTGCCTTTCCAAATCATTTCCAATCAATGTAATTTACCGCAGGTGGACTCCAATCAAGTTGTAGAAACATCAAGGATGATCAATTGAAACAGGATGCACCTGAGCTCAATTTGGAGTCTCCTAGCAAAGGGTCTGAATACTGATGGAAATAAGGTGTTTTTAGTTTTTTTAATACATTTGCAAAAATGTCTAAACCTGTTTTCGCTTTGTAGATATTCTATCCATTTTAGAATAAGGCTATAACGTAACAAAATGTGGAAAAGGTGAAGGTGTCTGAATACTTCCTGAACACACAGTACCCAATGATGATGCAGCCACCACCATGCTTGAAAATAAGGACGCAGTTACTCAGCGATGTGTTGTGTTGGATTTGCCCCAAAAATAAGACTTTTAATTTAGACTAAAAAATGTATTATTTTGCTGTGTTTTTCCCCACTATTACTTTAGTGCCTTCTTGCATACATACATATGTTTTGGAATATTTTACAATGTTGTTGATCTATCCTCAGTTTTCTCCCATCACAGCCATTGAACTCTGTCGCTGTTTTAAAATTCCCAATTGCCTCAGGGAGACATCCCTCAGCAGTTTCCAGTTTCCTTCCTGTCCTGCAGCTCAGTTCAGTTCAGAAGGACGACTGCATATTTGATGTGTCTGGGTGGTTTAATACATCATCCACAGAATAAATATTAACTTGACCATGCCTAAAGATATATTCAATGTCTGATTTGTTATTGGTACCCATCTACCAATCATTGCCCTGCTTTATGAAGCTTTCAAAGCTACCTGGTCTTTGTAGTCGAATCTGGTCTTGAAATACAATACTTGACTAAGGGACCTTATAGATGTTGTATGTATGGGAGACAGAGGAAGGGCTAGTTATTCACAAATCATGTCAACCCCTATTATTTCACACAGAGAGAGTCCATTTAACTTGTGATTTGTTAAGCCAAATTGTACTGAACTAATTTAGGCTTTGCGTAAACAAAGGGGGTGAATACTTATGCAACGACTATTTTTAATCTAGTTGTAATTTGTTTGCAAATATTTGTAGAATTTAATTTTCATTTTGACATTATGGTATATTTTCTGTAGATCAATGACCAAACAATATGAATAAATCTATTTCAATCCCACTTTGTAACGCAACATAATTTGAAATCGTTCAAAGTGGTGTAGACTTTCTATAGGGACTTCCTGGGGGAAGGAAAAGGTTTTCAGTTCAGTCTTGAAAATTGACAAGATGGCTGTATGGGCAGACAGTATATGACACAAACGTGTGGGTATAGCCAGTGTATGGCTGATCTGCTGCCAGCAATGCTATTCACTAATCAGTAGATTCAAGCACTGGCTAAAGTATGAGTACTGTCTCTCTCTCTCTCTCCTTTCCAATATTGATGAGAAAGTGATTTGGTGGTTATTAACTGAAAGCGATAGGTGTGAATTTCTCATGGTGAGGTGGTGTGAGATGTTGGCAGGTGAAGTTGAGCTCTAAGGTTACATGGAGAAGGAACACATACAATTACTCCTCTTTTTGTCATGGTCCTCTCTTTCTATTTATCTCTCTCTCCTTCTCTCTCTAATATGAGGGTCAGAGATGAAAGGCTCAAGTGTAACATGAGGAACTGGAGATTCACTCACACACACTCACTGAGAGTAAACTGCCATTCTCTCTCTCTGTGTGTGTGTGTGTGTGTGTGTGTGTGTGTGTGTGTGTGTGTGTGTGTGTGTGTGTGTGTGTGTGTGTGTGTGTGTGTGTGTGTGTGTGTGTGTGTGTGTGTGTGTGTGTGTGGACTTCAAAGCCTCAGACTTCACTGACCCATTGAGTGAGGAATGATTTGATGGGGAAAGGGTGAACCCCACTCTTGATTTCACATGAGATATACAGAGTGTTATCACAATGATGCCATTTAGCATTTGTAGAGGGGGGTGGGTGGTTTGGAAGGGGGGTTGATGTGTGTGTGTGTGTGTGTGTGATTGAGTTAGAATAGGGAGAGTGTGGAAGGGGGGTTGATGTGTGTGTGTGTGTGTGATTGAGTTAGAATAGGGAGAGTGTGGAAGGGGGGTTGATGTGTGTGTGTGTGTGTGTGTGAGTTAGAATAGGGAGAGTGTGGAAGGGGGGTTGATGTGTGTGTGTGTGTGTGTGTGTGAGTTAGAATAGGGAGAGTGTGGAAGGGGGGTTGATGTGTGTGTGTGTGTGTGTGTGTGTGAGTTAGAATAGGGAGAGTGTGGAAGCGAAGGTTTTGATATGTGTATTTGTGTCTGTGTATTTGCATATGTGTATGCATCTTTTTTTTGCCAGAGTGCCATGGCATTGTCAATTATTAAGGAATCAAAAGGGGTAGTAGAAAGCATTAAGAATGAGTGAACTAGCCAGAGAGTAACAAGAGAAAGCCCCACCATGAAATATTCACACCCTGACCTAGCTCCTGGTAAGAAATCCATCTCTCTCTCCCTTTCCCACTTATCTTTCCTAAACCCTCCATTTAATCATTTACTCTTTCACTTTCTTTCCCTCTCTCTCTTTCTGTGTTTTTTAATTATTTTAATTGAACCTTTATTTAACTAGGCAAGTCAGTTAAGAACAAATTCTTATTTACAATGACAGCCTACCCCGGCCAAACCCGGACGACGCTGGGCCAATTGTGCGCCGCCCTATGGGATTCCCAATCACGGCCGGATGTGATGCAGCCTGGATTCAAACCAGGTACTGCAGTGACGACTCTTGCACTGGATGCAGTGCCTTAGACCGCTGCACCACTCGGGAGACCCAATCTGTGTTGAGGGTGCTTGATTCCATTACAATTACACTCATTCAAGTTAAGAACTGACAGTTAGCCACAGTTTCCCGTGAAGAGATTCCATAAAGAGATGACATGTGTTGAGTTACAATTCATTTCCTAAATTAGTTGGAACTGGAATGGAATTGACCTCGACCATGATCTCCTGTTTCACTCCTCTGTCTCTCCCTCGCTCTTTCTTCCTCTCTCTCTTTCTCCGTCTCATCCTTCCTCAAGCAGCTGTTAGTCTCCTGTCACAATTACAAGACAATGCCTGTAGGCTCAGGTTGCCCGCAGTGCTACTGCAGTGTCATTCTAACATTCCTGCAGCGTTTGCGTAACATTTGCCCTCGCTGTGCTTATTCAGGTCCCAAGGCCCGGCAAGTAGGGGGATTAGGAAGCCTTGTACGAGTGTGTGTGTGTGTGTGTGTGTGTGTGTGTGTGTGTTCTCTTTGTATGGGTGTGTTTTTGTGAGCTAGTGTGTAAGTTTGCATTAACCTGTATTGTGTGTGTGTGTTACCTCTCTGTGTGTCCGTCTGTCTCTGTGTGCCCGTCTCTCAGACACACTCCCTGTCATAACACAGCCACACCGGAGCAGGGACGGCAGGGTGGTTATTTTAAGGGGTGTGTCCATCTCTGTCTCTGTGTGTTTAGAAAGTCCCCTCGTTCTCCTGCCTCTATAAGGATCTGAGACCTCGGCGGATCCCAGGTGTGACAGCGGGGCCAGCAGCGAGAGCGCTGGCGGGGTTACTGTGTGTTTAGACAGGGGACACTTCTGTCACATCCCCACAATGTCTCTACGATGTTTGGAATGCCAGCGAAGCCACAACGCTAGGCCTCTGACCCCAACAATCACTCCGGCCTCAACCACAGTTGTTCCACCGGGGCCTGTTGTTTATTTTAGGGAGGAGGTGGAGGTGAAGAAAAAGGGGGGTGGAAAGGAGGAGGAGAGGTGTGAGGTAAGGACTCTTTTCTACCCTGATGGTGGGCTTTCCTGGGTGTTAAATCGGGGTGTCTTTTTGTGGGCATTCTGTTATTAGCGCCTCTAAATGAAGACAGTACCCTATAAGAACTTCTTCCTTGAAAGGTTACTGGTTTGAAGGATAGCTTATTATCAAAGACATATCTGAAACTAACTGCTTATTGTACATTTTTTACAATATATCAGTCCAATGGAAATTTCAGACAAACATCTGAGAATGTACGATCGGCCATTTTGTGGGGGGATTTGCACCTCAAGGTCCTCACACCTAGCTAACAGACATAACACTTTGTATAGTGTATGTGTGTGTCCGAGGTGTGTGCAGTCGGGGCAGATTTAGTGGATGTTTGGCCTTGGAGGACTGGAGGCGACGGGTGGGAGCAGGTGTGTCTGGCCTTCTGAAACACAGTGAGGTGAATGAGTCGGAGTTCACTCCACAAAAGGGAAAGTTAGCCCAGGGCAGAGCCCAGGAGATTATACTAACCTTGGAACTGACTGTACTTCAGCAACGAGCAGGAATGTATTATAGAACATCAAAGACAGTTAACTATAGCCACATGAAAGGTTCTATCTGTAAAATAACAGTCTTAACTGTCTTGTACATAATGTTTCTGCCACCGTGTCTTATGGCTGAAGAGAGTTTCTAGATATCAGTAATCTAGCGATTACTCACTCCATACTGGAAGAAAACTTTTCCTTTAACGAGTCGGACGGGAAGGATTTACTTCAGACGCCCGACAAGGCCCTCATCCCCATAATTCGCAAGAGAAAGAGACAGAGGTATAGTGGCCGAAGATCCAGTTGCCTTGTCAGTATCTGTCGCCGAGAGGGTAATCTACCTTTACCCTCGGTCCTATTTGCCAACGTACAATCAATCAATAATAAAAATAGACGAACTACGATCACATAGAAGTCGGAAGTTTAAATACACTTAGGTTGGAGTCATTAAAACTTGTTTTTCAACCACTCCACAAATGTCTTGTTAACAAACTGTAGTTTTGGCAAGTCGGTTAGGACATCTACTTTGTGAATGACACAAGTAATTTTTCGAACAATTGTTTACAGACAGATTATTTCACTTATAAATTCACTGTATCACAATTCCAGTGGGTCATAAGTTTACATACACTAAGTTAACTGTACTTTTAAACAGCTTGGAAAATTCCAGAAAATGATGTCATGGCTTTAGAAGCTTCTGATAGGCTAATTGACATCATTTGAGTCAATTGGAGGTGTGCCTGTGGATGTATTTCAAGGCCTACCTTCAAACTCAGTGCTTCTTTGCTTGACAACATGGGAAAATCAAAATAAATCAGCCAAGACCTCAGAAAAAGAATGTAAACCTCCACAAATCTGGTTCAACCTTGGGAGCAAATTCCAAATGCGTGACAGTATCACATTCATCTGTACAAACAATAGTATGCAAGTATATACACCATGGGACCACGCAGCCTTCATACCGCTCCTAGAGATGAACGTACTTTGGTGCGAAAAGTACAAATCAATCCAAGAACAACAGCAAAGGACCTTGTGAAGATGCTGGAGGAAACAGGTACAAAGGTATCTATATCCACAGTAAAACAAGTCCTATATCGACATAACCTGAAAGGCCACTCAGCAAGGAAGAAGCCACTGTTCCAAAACCGCCATAAAACAGCCAGACTATGGTTTGCAACTGCACATGGGGACAAAGATTGTACTTTTTGGAGAAATGTCCTCTGGTCTGATGAAACAAAAATGGAACTGTTTGGCCATAATGACCATCGTTATGTTTGGAGGAAAAAGGGGGAGGCTTGCAAGCCTTAGGACACCATCCCATTCTTTAGAAGCTGCTTTGCTGCAGAAGGGACGGGTGGGGACCGTCGCTGGAGGCTCCGGACTGGGGACCCTCGCTGGAGGCTCCGGACTGGGGACCGTCGCAGGAGGCTCCGTGCCCTGGATCATCACTGGAGGCTCCAGGCCATGGATCATCACTAGAGGCTTCGTACGTGGAGCCGGAACAGGTCTCACCGGACTGAGGAGACGTACTGGAAGCCTGGTGCGTGGAGCTGCGTCAGGGCTTACCAGGCTAGGGAGACATACTGGAGGCCTGGTACGTGGAACCGGAACAGGTCTCACCGGACTGGGGAGATGCACTGGAAGCCTAGTGCGTGGACAGGCACCGGATACACTGGGCCGTGGAGGCGCACTGGATGTCTCGAGCGTGGTGCTGGCACAACCCACCCTGCCTGGATGCCCACTGCCGCCCGGCAAATGCGGGGCACTGGCACAGAGCGCACTGGCCTGTGAATGCTCACTGGAGACACAGTGCGCATCACCGCATAACACGTTGCCTGACCGGTCACATGGTCCCCACGGTAAGCACGGGGAGTTGGCTCAGGTCTAAACCCTGACTCCGCCAATCTCCCCATGTGCCCCACCCCCCAAAAAATTGGGGAGCTGCCTCTCGGGCTTCCGTGACCAGGTGTTGTCCCCTGTCATAATCTCCTCCCCGGTCCAGCTCGTCCTCCAAGTTGGCGCACGCTGCTTGGTCTTTTTGTGGTGGGTAATTCTGTCATGACCGCTGTCTTCAAATTCCCTGTCATAAATGAGCCAAGGCGCAGCGTGCATGTAATTCCACATCTTTAATAGAAGTGAAACCTTCACAAAAAACAGGTTAACAGAAACCGAACGAGACGCAACCGTGGCGCACACAAACACTCACAGAAAACAAATAATTACCCACAACATTAGGTGGGAAAAAGGCTGCCTAAGTATGATTCCCAATCAGAGACAACGATAGACAGCTGCCTCTGATTGGGAACCACACTCGGCCAAAAACAAAGAAATAGAAAACATAGAATGCCCACCCAAATCACACCCTGACCTAACCAAATAGAGAAATAAAACGGCTCTCTAAGGTCAGGGCGTGACACATGGGTCCTGAGATCCTCAAAAGGTTCTACAGCTGCACCATTGAGAGCATCCTGACTGGTTGCATCACTGCCTGGTATGGCAACTGCTCGGCCTCTGACCGCAAGGCACTACAGAGGGTAATGCAGTACATCACTGGGGCCAAGCTTCCTGCCATCCAGGACCACTGACACCCCATCCATGTGTCAGAGGAAGACCCTAAAAATGGTCAAAGACTCCAGCCACCCTAGTCATGGACTATTCTCTCTGTTACTACATGGCAAGCGCTACCAGAGCGCCAAGTCTAGATCCATGAGGCTTCTAAACAGCTTCTACCCCCAAGCCATAAGACTCCTGAACATCTAATCTAATGGCTACCCAGATTGTTCCCCCTCTTTTACGCTACTGCTACTCTCTGTTAATCAGCTATGCATAGTCACCTTAATAACTCTACCTAAATGTACATATTACCTCAATTACCTAACTAACCGGAGCCCCCACACTTTATTTTGGAGTATTGTTTCTTAAAACTGCACTGTTGGCGAAGGGCTTGTGAGTAAAGCATTTCACTGTAAGGTCTACACCTGCTGTATTTGCGCATGTGAAAAATTGTATTCGATTTTTTATTCCATCATAATCTCCCCCCCCCCAAAAAAAAAAAAACATTTTTGCACAGGAGGTTACTTTATATAGTTTAATGAATGTTCACTTCTGAGTAGATTGGGTCCAATAAGTTATACAATAAGAAGGATATGGGCCTATTGCTCTTAGCCAAATCAGATAGAGTTCAACTGTTGCAGCCCAATTAGAGGTGAGATATCTATTTCAGTGGGCCAATCACAGATATGTGGTCAACTATGACGTGACTGTCTTAATATGTTAGACGAGGAAGTTCACCTTGGTGACAGCTTTCACTCAGTTGATCCAATTATACTTAGCTTTGAATCCAAGTGTACAAAACCTTCAGAATCACATCATTTATGAGCTTCCCTTCATTCATGACTTCATTTGGGGGCGTGGCGAGTGGCGGGACTCTTATCCTCCAACTCTAAACTCTGACTGGTGTCCTGGAGCCCTGTGTCTGCCTTACTGTAAGTGCCCCTGTGTACTCAGCGTCGCTGGTGCGCCCATAAATAACGCCCCTCTCTCCAGTGTGTGACAGGACAGGTTGAGATGAAAGGTTCCAGCTTGTCGTCTGTTCCCCTGTAGCCTCTTATTAAAGGGCTTTCACATGTAAACAGCGCAGAGGTGAGCTCGTAAAACACGAGCGGGAAGGGACCTGTCTTTCTAGCTTTTCATTTCTCTCCCTCGCTCTCTGTCCCTCTTTCTTCTTCTCTCTTTCTTTCTGTCTCCTGGTTTTTATGGGCCTCCCTTATGTCACAATGTTAGTTTTCTCGTGCCAAGGTGAAGGCAAGGAGAGTTTTGAGAGTTCACTGTTGCTCGACTTAGAAAGCAAACAGACACATTTGTGGAAATAGAAGGGGATTTCATGAGGGATAAATGTAGAACTTCGAATGGATAGCCAAAGAGATAACAATAGTTAAATGATGCCTTACCTTGAATAGTCTATGGGCCAGGAAATATCTGTAGTCCACACTTTGGATGTGTTTGTTTGGACTGCCACCAACTGTTAACATTTAGCATTAATGACCAGATAACAATGGGAGTGAATGGGCCACTGTTAGCACTGTTAGCATGCAGTGCTATACAGTGCCTTGCAAAAGTATTCATCCCCCTTGGCATTTTTCCTATTTTGTTGCATTACAACCTGTAATTTAAATATTTTAATTAGGATTTAATGTAATGGACATACACAAAATAGTTTAAATTGGTGAAGTGAAATTTAAAAAATCTAAACTGGAAAAGGGGTATGTATTCACCCCACACCTTCAGAAGTCACATAATTAGTTAGTTTGCACACAGGTGGACTTTATTTAAGTGTCTCATGATCTCAGTATATATGCACCTGTTCTGAAAGGCCCCAGAGTCTGCAACACCACTAAGCAAGAGGCACCACCAAGCAAGCAGCACCATGAAGACCAATGAGCTCTCCAAATAGGTCAGGGACAAAGTTGTGGAGAAGTACAGATCAAGGTTGGGTTCTAAAAAAATACCTGAAACTTTGAACATCCTACGGAGCACCATTAAATCCATTATTAAAAATTGAAAGAATAATGCACCACAACAAACCTGGCAAGAGAGGACCGCCCATCAAAACTCACATACCAGGCAAGGAGAGCATTAATCAGAGAGGCAACAAAGAGACCAAAGATAACCCTGAAGGAGCTGCAAAGCTCCACAGCAGAGATTGGAGTATCTGTCCATAGGACGACTTTAAGCCGTACACTCCACAGAGCTGGGCTTTACAGAAGTGGCCAGAAAAAAGCCATTGCTTAATAAAGAAAAAAATAAGCAAACACGTTTGGTGTTCACCAAATGGAAACTCCCCAAACATATGGAAGAAATTTACTGTGGTCAGATAAGACTAAAACTGAGCTTTTGGGCCATCAAGGAAAACGCTATTTCTGGCGCAAACCCAACACCTCACATTACCCCGAGAACACCATCCCCCACATCGAAGTATGGTGGTGGCAGCATCATGCTGTGAGGATGTTTTTCATAGGCAGGTACTGGGAAACTGGTCAGAACTAAAGGAATGACGGATGGTGCTAAATACAGGTAAATTATTGAGGGGAAACCTGTTTCAGTCTTCCAGAGATTTGAGACTAGGATGGAGGTTCATTTTCAAGCAGGACAATGACCTTGATCATACTGCTAAAGCAACACTCGAATGGTTTAACGGAAAACATTTAAAATGTATTGGAATGACCTACTCAAAGCCCAGACCTCAATCCAATTGAGAATCTGTGGTATGATTTAAAGATTGCTGTACACCAGCGGAACCCATTCAACTTGAAGGAGCTGGAGCAGTTTTGCCTTGAAGAATGGGCAAGAATCCCAGTGGCTAGATGTGCCAAGCTTATAGAGACATACCCCAACAGACTTGCAGCTGTAATTGCTGCAAAAGGTGGCTCTACAAAGTACTGACTTTGGGGGGTGAATAGTTATGCACACTCAAGTTTAGTTTTTTTGTCTTGTTTGTTTTGCATCTTCAAACTTGTTCTCAACTAGTAGGCATGTTGTGTAAATGTTGTGTAAATCAAATGATACAACCCCCCCCAAAACAATTTTAATTCCAGGTTGTAAGGCAACAAAATAGGAGAAATGCCAAGGGGGAGAATACTTTCACAAGCCACTGGAACTTGACCTTCATCCCTTTGAAAGTTTGTCATTTTATTTTTTATTTCTCCTTTATTTAGCCAGGTTGGCTAGTTGAGAACAAGTTCTCATTTACAACTGCGCCCTGGCCAAGATAAAGCAAAGCAGTGTGATACAAACAACAACACAGAGTTAGTTACACATGGAATAAACAAGTGTACAGTCAATAACACAATAGAAAATTGTGAGTGAGTTTAATGAAAGAGTAAAGTCATGTTTTTGCTTTTTTCTAGCCATTTCTGCCATACGTCTACGTGTCTATACTGAGAAACGGGGAATATGAATTTTGAATATCTACACCACTGCCAGTGATTGTGTGAAATGGCTTGGTTTGAAGTTACTTTGAGGTGATTTAAGGTAATGCAATTTAGAGCCTGCTAACTGTGCCCCATTCACTGCTATTGTTCTTTGGCCATTTATGCTAATGTTAGCTATTGGTGGCTAGGACTAATGTAAACAAACCCAAAGCGTGGATTGTGGTTTGTATGGTGTTGCCTAACGTTTGTTACACAACCCTGTGTCAATACTATACCCTGTATTCAAACAAGTGCTTGAATATACTGATTAGGAAAGATAATTATATGCAATTTTAGTGTCCTCTACTGAGTTTTGTTAGCTTTATGTAAAGGTTCAGATTTGACAACACTATAAAATATCCCTGAAATAATAGTTATTTTAGATGGCAATTTATCACTTTCATTCAACTGACATTTTATTCTCTACATTGCTTCATGCCAGTTCGGTTTGACATTACAGGACAGCCATTTGGTGAGAAAAGCACGGAAACTTGGAAAACCATTCTCATCTGATTTATTTCTCCTCCAAAAATGTGACCGAGAAATATTCACAGTTTTATGCAATAAGGGTACTCTTCAGTAAAGCTGAATGATTTCCATAAAGAGTTTGTCTTGTGGTTGGAGTCAAATAGCTGCCCATGATAACAATCTTTGCCTGCATGCTTTTAATAATCTTTCTTGGGTTTTTTTAACTTTGGAGTTTATATTGATTTCTTTACAAAGGACGTTGATAAATTAATAATTTATTCTCATTAATTTAAAGTTCATTCTCAAATCTTTAGTCTTTACTTTTCATTGAATAAAGTCCCAAGAGTTCCTGAAGCATGACACAGCTCCTAGCCACCTGAGGCCCTATAGCTTGACCACTCACTATTAGCCACAAGCCAAAGCAAACAAACAATAAGACATTTAAAGAGATTCTCCGGTACTTTGTATACTTTTTAGCCAGTAGTTCTGTAAGTAGAGCTCACAAAAATTGCGTACTACGTCACAGATGCAGCAGGTAGCCTAGTGGTTAGAGCGTTGGGCCAGTAACCAGCAGGTAGCCTAGTGGTTAGAGCGTTGGGCCAGTAACTAAAAGGTTGCTGGATTGAATCCCCAGGCTGACAAGCTAAAAATTCTGTCGTTCTGCCCCTGAACAAGGCAGTTAACCCACTGTTCCCCGGTAGGCCATCATTGTAAAGAAGAATTTGTTCTTAACTGGTAAACTTAAAAATGTAAACTCTCTCTCGCTCTGTTGTGTGTGCATCTTGCTAGCTGCCACTCAAATGGCGAGGGGCCGAACCATTTGAATTGCTAGTGGGCTGGCCCACGTGGGGGAAAATGTAAACAGTCGCTTTCAAATGAGTGATTTTGTGGCTAATTGAGGTAAAATAGTCATTCTGTTCATTGATTATGCATGTATGAACTACACACTGACACATCTAACCTAAAGCGGGAGTTTATAAAAATACTTACTGGTTGCCAAAATTCCGGAGCATGTCTAATTGAGCTTAACCTATAGCCATCAATATAAAAACTTCCTCCCGCCCCTCCTCCACTTTTCTCTTCCACATGCCACAGTGAACGGAATCATTCATTCTCTTGTCAGGTGAGTCGGCTTGTTTGCCTCTCCCTCTCTCCTTCCTTTTGTCCTCCCCGACAAAGGAGTGATCAGGGAGGGAGGGGGAATGAAGGGTGGCACTAACAGAAGGTGGTGTTCAGCCCCTAGCTTTACGGAGCAGTGGTTCAGGTAAAAGGTTTATTTTCTTCTCCTCTTTCCTTTGTTGTTGCTCCAGAGAGGGGGGTACAACGTGAGGTTTGTGTGTGTGCGTGTGCGTGTGTGTTCATGTGCGTGCGTGTGACCCCTCGCCCACTCCTGTCATTGACCCCATCATACACGCACACAAATACACAGCTCGTCACAGTACCCCTTCACATGACCCAATGAGAGGCACACTTTCTCACACACATAAATACACACACATTATGGTCATCCCAAGGGTTAGGTTGCGGGTGACCCAGGATAGGAAAGGACAGAGGATACTCCAGGGGCCATGGAGCTGTCAGCACACCAGAGAAGGCCTCTGAAACTGGGGGAGGAATCACCTGTGTACCCCCCTTCCTGGAGGGGCAGTGTGAGTGGGAGGTGAAGACAGAGTAAGCCCAGGAGACCCCACTGCTCTCTCTTCAAACATCTTCTGTGTGTGTGTGTGTGTGTGTGTGTGTGTGTGTGTGTGTGTGTGTGTGTGTGTGTGTGTGTGTGTGTGTGTGTGTGTGTGTGTGTGTGTGTGTGTGTGTGTGTCCCTCAGTGGTATGAAAGGGAAAGGCTCCATTATAGTTCACCTGGTTTGACCCCCCAAAGGTATTTCTACCTTCCTTTCTTTCCTCTTTTCTTTCTTTCCTTCTTCCCATCTGGGATTGAATACTGGGGCTTTAGGCCTGGGGCTGAGGGGCCGAGGGGCTACTTTGAAGTGACTATGTGTATTCGTGGGTGTGTGGGTGTGGAGACAGAGAGAGGGGGGGGGGCATAGAGAGACAGAGTGAGTGTTAAACTAAACTAGTTTGTGTATGTCCATTACGTTAAATCCAAATAAAAATCAATTTAAATTACAGGTTGTAATGCAATAAAACAGGGAAAATGCCAAGGTGGATGAATACTTTTGCAAGGCACTGTAACCGTAGATAAGGTACATGGTTGAATTGAAATGAAATGGAACTGGCCAAATTCTGTTTCAAATTAGTAACTAATTATATATCTATATAGGGTTGCAAAGGGAATGTTATGGGTAACTGTTGAAATTTACCAGTAAACTAGCGGATTTTAGGAACTTTTCATAATATGTTAAATATATCAAATAAAATAAGGTGTTTTAAATATGAAAAATAGAATGACAAATCTGTAAACCATTATCCAAAATACAACCCATCAACTTAGTGAATACTGTTGGTGTTAAACATGAGGGTTTATTTGACCTTGTCAATAACATATATATATTTGTTGTATATCCTTTGTGGCCAACTGGGGGCAGTTGTGAAAAAGTAAATAGATGGAAGAGCTGCAGAGTTAATTGCAAATCGCATATAATTGTTGATTAGATGCTTTCTTCATTAATTAAGCTATTTTCTCTTGAACCATAATATTAAAGTCTATCCACTAGAAATGTATTTAGAATATGGGCACAGATTTTTTTTTTAAATATATTTTATATGAATATTTTTGTGTTAAGTTATTCAAGTATAAATTACACAAGTTTCCATATATTGCCAAAAAAGTACTTATTAATTACCAAAATGATTGAAAATTCCGGTACCTTTGGTAAATGACCGGTATATTTCAGCCCTATATACCTAGGAGTGTTCCCGTTACCTATGTCCTAAGGTGTGTAGGTGTCCATCTCAGCCACTGTGCGCCGGTTTGAAGGCTTAATCCTATAGAGACTGGTGTTGTGTGTGTTTTTTCAAGAGTTTAGCACCCCATTGTTAGAGGCTCATGAATGTAACTGGTAAGGATGGACGTGTGTGTATATGTGTGTGTGTGTTCAGGGGGCCTCTCTAGAGGTGAGCTCCTTGGCAGCTCAGTTGATGGTTATCTGATCGTCTGTCACTCTGACTAATATGTGTTTGCCTGGAGTGAAAAGTGAGACAGAAGCCACTCCATTTTCTCCTTCCCCCTGTTATCCCCCTCCCTCATAACAAACAAGGCCCTGACAACTCCTGATGCACTTACCTGTGTGTGTGTGTGTGTGTGTGTACTAACAAAATTGCAATTGTTTATGTGTGTGGCGCCCTGCCCTATTCACCAGCCCCATTCCATCAAGCGGAAGTGTCACCCTCTCCCATGGCCATGATTAGTAACGTATGTTTGACCAGTCAAGCAGGACGAGGGGGATAGTTGAAGAGGTCATACCTGTATGAAGCTACATGGAATCATCTATCCCAAGCTCAACTTCCACCTCTTTTTCACTCCTATCACCTCAGAAGTGGAAAGAAGCCCATCGCAAGCGTGCACCCAACACACACACACACACACACACACACACACACACACACACACAACTTGTTGGATGGGAGGGGCGAGAGGGAACTGTCTAAACAACATAATGACTGAAGAGAGAGGGGTTAATGCACGGAAGTTCAGGCCAAGCTTTGAGCTGGACAGAGAGCTCCTCGAAAGGGTGTGTACTGGGGGGGAGGGGGGGGGGGGGGCAAGTGTGTAACTGCCTCTGAGTGTAGATAGTCCATGGCCCAAGGATGGGCACGCTCCTCTCTTCTCTGGAGAAACAGAAAGTAAATCATTTCCTAGGGACGCTCAAACACAGTCACATAAAAAATAAAACGCACTCAAAAGGTTCAACCTGGGTTCATGAAGGCTTTCTCACTAGTAACATACCATTTAAAATGAAGTACAGAGTATCTGCACACCTGGAGACAGGTAAAGAGTAATGACTAAATCTACAGAGGTTACACATTGGTAAACAGCCATCAGATTGACTTTCGAGTGTGTGTGTGTGTGTGCTTGTTTATCTGTTTCTGTGCGCGTGTTCATTTATTTGTGTGTGTGTGCACGCATGGGTGTTTTGTGAGTCTTCTCCCCACTCTTATCTTAATGGGGATATGTGGCTGAGGGCCAGGGTGTGGTGTCCTCCATTACGGCTTTTTCTCATGCTAACAGAGACCACTGAGCACACAGGACTGCCCAGGCCCCCCGCCATTCTGGTTCCCATTGTGTACCACAGTCCTCCTAGTGGGTTGTGTCTACAGGACCCAGCAGGACAGCAGCCAAGGCCTAGAGGGGTGTGTGTGTGACTCTGCATGCTCCATGGGGAACCTCATCAGACCTCTAATTAGTCCCCCTCCAGTCCTACTGCTGGCCCAAACAGAGATTCAATCACACACCTTTCAAATCCCTGTCTCTCTTTCTCTCTCTCTCTTTCAACCTGCCTCCTTTCTCTCTCTCCTTCCATACTACAATGTGTGTTGTGTGTGCCGTGTGTTGTGTGTGCTGTGTGTTGTGTGTGCTGTGTGTTGTGTGCGTGTCTTTGTGCAAGCGTGTTTGTATGTGTGGGTGTGTGTGCTCAGTTCAGACAGCAAGAGCCCTCTTTCAGACTAATTTGACCGGCTTAAGGGTTTTTGGCCATTGTGTCTAGTGTTCAGTGGACGGCTACTCTGCTCTGTGTCTGTGGCTAATTCTCAGTGCTTAAGTAAATTGGCGTAATTCTCCCTGTCTGAGAACATAGAATTATGTAGAGGGATTTAAACGTGACTGTTTGATTTACCAAAACAGAGAGGCCTCTCCCCTCAGCAGCTTAGAATCGCGATGGGTAGGTTGGTTATCTATCTTGAATGACGGTAAAGGGGCCGCTCCACCAAAAGAGTACCTTTTGATATTTTAAGTAGAAATTGTTTACTGATATTGAATTTTAAGCGCCCTTTACTACAGACAACATGGAGAATTCAATCATTCTGATTTTGAATATCATTAAAGGCTTGCTAACGTGCCAAAATGAAACATTTTGACTGACATGTCCCTCCGTCAACCCTGTGTCTTTTCTAGGAAGATTTCAACCCTCTTAAGTTTCTCCACAATTGTAAATCCTTAGTTATTTTGTTGCTTTGACAAATTCAAAAGTTAATTCTGAAGATGGTTATTTATTCAATGTGATCAGTGATTCGTTTGTCTGTCCCTTATTCTATATTAAATATAGAATGAGGAACAGACATACGTGTTAAATGTACTGAACTCTCATTTTAATATGGTGAAACTATTTCTTTTTAAATATTGCTTTCAAAAGAAACATTGAACATCTAAAAGTCAAATCATAGTGACCTTTTTTGTGTGCAATTTTTCTGGTGTTTTGTGGAGGAAAACAGAGCAGGGCAAGCATAACACATCATCCCTGTTATCCATAGATAGACAGGCAAGCATAACACATCATCCCTGTTATCCATAGATAGACAGGCTAGAATAACACATCATCCCTGTTATCCATAGATAGACAGGCAAGCATAACACATCATCCCTGTTATCCATAGATAGACAGGCTAGAATAACACATCATCCCTGTTATCCATAGATAGACAGGCAAGCATAACACATCATCCCTGTTATCCATAGATAGACAGGCAAGCATAACACATCATCCCTGTTATCCATAGATAGACAGGCTAGAATAACACATCATCCCTGTTATCCATAGATAGACAGGCTAGAATAACACATCATCCCTGTTATCCATAGATAGACAGGCTAGAATAACACATCATCCCTGTTATCCATAGATAGACAGGCTAGAATAACACATCATCCCTGTTATCCATAGATAGACAGGCTAGAATAACACATCATCCCTGTTATCCATAGATAGACAGGCAAGCATAACACATCATCCCTGTTATCCATAGATAGACAGGCAAGCATAACACATCATCCCTGTTATCCATAGATAGACAGGCTAGTATAACACATCATCCCTGTTATCCATAGATAGACAGGCTAGAAATGTTTTAGCAATAAAGAAAGAATTGTGAAGCTTACATTCAATTGCCATTCTCCCTGTTGCACACAACAACCTTCATTCTCCCTTGTCATGAGGGAATTTATGGCTGATTTAAGAAGAAATTGTCAGCCCTGTCACTTTATTTGGCACTTAATAGGTGCTTGATATAGTATTTTAAATTTATCCTCGAGATGGGAAAACATGCCTCTTATGAAGTTGAATATGTCCCAGTTAGCACATGTTTCCTTGGAAGTTATGGGAACGTATGTTTTTTGGTTTCATGTTGGTTGTGGGAACGAAGCCATATGTTTCCTAACCGGTAAAACTGAATGGGTTTTTTAACGTTCTGAAGTGAGCATTTTACCTCTTCTGGGATCGTTTATTTTTTAGGTTGTAAAGTTCTCTGAACAATATGAGAACATGATCCTAAATCAGAGGTGGGGAACTAATAATACTATTTGATTTAGATTGGGGTGGGACACTCAGTCGGAGTCTCAACATAATGTTGAGAGTTAGAATAATAGAATACACAAGGTGAAACTTGGTTGTGCAGCAGTACTCAATTAGCTCATGTCAGCTAAACATTTTTAGATAGGTAAGTTATTCAAGCGCCTAGCTCTCTAAACTTGTAGTAAGCATGGTAGAATTACCGACCGGGGTGGGGCCCATTGATCATCAGCTATCATATTAAAGACTGCAAACATTTGCCTCCACCCTATGGCAAAATGTGTAGAATTGCAGCAAACTTGCTTTAAAATGTCAACATTTTCTATACGCCCCTTGGCAAAATGTGCAGAATTGCAGGACATTAACTTTTTAAATTATTGCTGTCGCGAGGGAGACTGCTAAAATGTTTTGCTAGCAAGGTGGGGGTATTGGGATGTTGGTACGCAGACTCACAAGCCACTACGGCCCCTCATGATGAGTTCCATTTTTATTGTGGCCCCCACCCCCATCAAAGTTGCCCATCCCTGCTTTAAATAGAACTTTCCATGAGGAAAGTACTGAAATTCCCACAGAAGGACATTGTTTTTTTAACATTTTTGGAACAATTTGAGAACATGACTTTAAATAGAACCCAGAGGAAACTTGTAGGAAACATTATGCTGAAGTACCAAAATTCCCACAGAAGGACGTTGTTTCTTAACGTTCTCTGAACTATTTGAGAACATTCCCAATGTCAAACCAGTTTGAGAACGTTTCTAGAACATTACCAAAACTGAAAATAAAATGTAACCAGGTTTGAACTTTCAGGAAGTGTTCTGCTGAAGTATTGAAGTTTGTCAAGTTTCTTAAATGTACTGAGAATGCTACAAAGTCAAACCACTATCCCGCACCATTCCCAGACAGTTGTTGGAAGGTTGTATGTAAAATAACCATAAAACAAACACCCTCTTACCAAGCTCTACGAACATACTGCTCTCAGAGCGCTATGTGATAGATGGGGTACGCTTTATGACAGAATGTTAAAATGAGCTGAAATCAAATGTTTTATGGGACCAAGTTGCACTTCTGAAAAGGCACCAAATTGGTGGAATGACCCAAAGGTGGTCATTTTTTGCATTTGATATATATGTATAATTATTTTTTTCTAGATGGGCGAATTAAATTATGTGGGATTTAGACCCATGTCCTTTCTATGCTTTCTATTTCTATGGAATGCAGCAACTATAATGGTTTCAGGTCAGAACATGACACCAAACCCAGCTCAAATGTCTGGATCCTTTCAGAAAACCTACATGTACCAAAATCCCAAGACTGAGCTCATAAGTGTTGGTTAATTTCAAAGTCCTAACACATACAGATCCAGACCCTGCCCAAAATCCTTAATGTAAACCACCACCCTAAACCCAGCCCAAAACCATCTATATACGCAGAACACTGGCACTTCACACTCAGTTCAACAAATGTTGTGTAAAAGTTGATCTAAGGTTTTTGGACTCTTGTCAACACACACACACGCAAAGGTGCACTGGTCTCTCAGACGGTTAGGCAGGGGGTTGGTTTATTGTGTCTGTTTCAGCCCTAGAGGCTCATGAGAGACATGCTGTCCTCTCCACAGGTCCCTCGCTCCCCAGGCCTTCTGAGACAATGATTAACTCTGCTAATCATCCTCGCTCATAATGAAAGGTGTGGTCTGAGCCCCCCTCACACACACAACACACATGGACACACGCATATGCACATACCCATGCACAAGTGCCTGCACACACACACACACAGACACAAGCATTGGAGCTACAAACACAAGCATTTCGCTACACCTGAGATAACATCTGCAAATCTGTGTATGCGACCAATAAACGTTGATCTGAGTACACACAAGGATGCACACATACAAATACAGGAATATGCATGTGCACATACACACAGAGATGCATGCACGCACACATGCACACACACACATGCGTGTACAACTCATTTTATAAACACACTCACACCCCTCCTCCCTAAACCTCCAAGTGGAATTTGTGAGACAGATTTGAAAGGGATTTGTGAAGGGTGAACAGAGGCAGACAGTGAAACATATGTCACTCCTAGGGAGGTCGTGCAGTGCTAGCCCCCATGCCACTGTCCCCTCAACATGCTGGGTTTATGACTACCTAGAGGCACGGGGCAACCAGCTCGGGGCAAGGAGTACCACAGAATGCAGTGTGTGTGTGTGTGTGTGTGCGTGCGAGTAGTACGCTACATTTGTATATAGTGCATATTATTCCTTGTCCTGTCCATGCCATCATAAAATTGAGCAAGTGGGACTGGATGTGTGTGTGTGGTTGTTTAAATTCCTCCAGAGGTGGGAGGGGGTGCAGCTCCCAATTACTCCCCTGTCTGTCTGTTTGTCACCAGCTCTCTGCCTCTCTGTCACATATCATTAGGCTATCTCTGGCCTGGTCAGTACTCCTCACCCCTTTCCTCCCTCCCCTCCCCTCCCTCAACTCTCCTTACCCTTTTCACCCCCATCACAGTCCTGTAAACTCGTACCCTCAACGCTTACCACTCTACACCTCTGTCTCTTCTCTCTCTATTCATCACCTACCCATAGCCCCTCCATCCTTTCATCTCTCTTTGTCCTTGTTGTACTCTCTCATTCTATTCTCTCTCATTCCTCTCCCCAGTTCACCCCTTACACTTTGCCTCTTACCTCCTCACCCTGTACCATTGCCCTTCCCTTTCCCCTCTCACCCCTCCGGCCGCTTCAGCTCTCCCCTTTCCATTCCTCCCTCTGTCCTCTCTGGCTGATATAACAGTGTGTGCGTGTCCCAGCCCAGAGTGATGGATGAGGGGACAGCTTGGTTCTGGCCTGAGGGAAAGGGGAAGCTGCCCTCTGTGGGCTCACTCATTTGGCTCTATTAAACTGTCCGTTTAAGAAGGCCCGGAGGTGTGTGTGTGTGTGTGTGTATTGGAAGGGGTGCCATGACCTTTCCCCTATTTCTCTGTCCCCAAATACCTGACCTGGATTTTGTCCATGTTAAAAGAGGGAGGGGGGAGCACCTCAGTGACATGTATGTCAGGCTGCTAGCAGCCGTCTCTGTTCCTGGACTGTCAGTTGGTGTGTCTAACAGGGACTTATGCATGTCATTTAATGTCAGAGAAAGATTCACAGCCAGAAAGTAACTGCATATGTCATTTTGATGTATGCATTATGAAAGACATAACAGGTGGAAGTTGGTTGTGCTTCTCAATCATACATGCGTAAAGATGGCCATGTGCGTTGAGATTAAAGATGTGACCCGCCACAGGGTGGGGATTTGGTTTGGTTGACTCTGTCAGGTTGCACTGAAGACCCGGGCCTCAGGAGATGGAGATCGGGCACAGCTAATATCACCTCTCTGTCTTCTCCTTTAATTTAAGCCAGGATAGTCCACTTGCCACGGTTTTCCAGGGAGTCCTGGGTTCCATAGAATGGTTCATATATTTTCCATAGAATACTGGCACAAGGCTGTTCAAAAAGGAGTGCTGCCTTGTTGTTGAAGCTTTATGTGGGTTGATGGTGATACAACAACATTTGGACCATAACCGGCTTCATCAGACTTTGACCTGACCAAGACCACCATTATGACCATAACCATCATCTAACTCAATGAAAAGTACACACACACACAGAGAAATACACACACACATATAAATACACACACACTCACAGAGAGAAATACAACCACACACACACACACAGAAAGAGAAATACAACCACACACACACACAGAGAAATACACACACACACAGATAAATACACACACACACACATATAAATACACACACACTCACAGAGAGAAATACACACACACACACACACACAAAGAGAAATACACACACACACACAAATACACACACACACACAGAGAAATACACACACACACACAGAGAAATACACAGAGAAACACACACACACACACACAGAGAGAAATATACACACATACACACACACACACACACACACACAGAAATACACACACAGAGAGAAATACACACACACACACACAGAGAGAAATACACACACAGAGAAATACACACACACACACGCACAGAGAAATACACACACACAGAGAGAGAAATACACACACACAGAAATGTACCTAGTTAAATAACTTACCTAGTTAAATAACTTACCTAGTTAAATAACTTACCTAGTTAAATAACTGTTAAAAAAAAAAGATAAACAGAGAGGGGGGAGAGAGAATCTAGCCAGTCAGGTCTGCACAGCAAATACCTAATAATTGTGGCCTGAGTAAAGAAAGTGTGTTTCTGCAGTGTGTGTGTGTACGAGCCTACTTCTCTATCTTACTGTTTGTGTGACTCAATTAAGTGCATATTTTCTGTAAGGGGTTTCTATTTTCCATTTAAAAGTGAATCCAATCTCAAGGGCACATAAGGGCCCTCACCATTGACCTCTGACCCCTTGGTCTAGAGAGGAAGTGCTCAGTAAACACACTGGGAGGACAGTAGATGCTATCACACAGTGACTCAATGGGTTGAATGTGGGAGAAAACAACCAACATGCCTTGGGAGGGAAAGCAGGAAGGAGTGTCTAAGTGTCTGGTAACCATGGTGATGGGCAGCCGAACCCAGTGAACTTTTGTTCTGTCGCAATGCACACACACAAACACGAATGCACACACACTACAGGTGAACTCCAAGCCCCCTGACTCCAAGCACTGTATGGATGTAGTCAGAGTTGAGAAACAGTGAGTTTCACATACTTTTCCACTTTGAAAACAATGGAAGATTTCCAAAGAAGTAAAGGAGTTCCAGGTGTACGGCTCATGACAGAATGTCCAGTAGGCCTAGTATTTGTTTGGTTCCCAGAATGTCCAGTAGGCCTAGTATTTGTTTGGTTCCCAGAATGTCCAGTAGGCCTAGTATTTGTTTGGTTCCCAGAATGTCCAGTAGGCCTAGTATTTGTTTGGTTCCCAGAATGTCCAGTAGGCCTAGTATTTGTTTGGTTCCCAGAATGTCCAGTAGGCCTAGTATTTGTTTGGTTCTCAGAATGTCCAGTAGGCCTAGTATTTGTTTGGTTCCCAGAATGTCCAGTAGGCCTAGTATTTGTTTGGTTCCCAGAATGTCCAGTAGGCCTAGTATTTGTTTGGTTCCCAGAATGTTCCTTCTAGGTTTAACTTTCCTTTATTCTAAAACATTCTACAAATCATTCTAAGAGAGAGAGATTCTACAATTCTGTTAAATTCTACAACCACCTAAAAGGAAGCGATTCCCAAACCTTCCATAACAAAGCCATCACCTACAGAGAGATGAACCTGGAGAAGAGTCCCCTAAGCAAGCTGGTCCTGGGGCTCTTTTCACAAACACAAACACACCCCACAGAGCCCCAGGACAGCAATGCAATTAAACTCAACCAAATCATGAGAAAACAAAAAGATAATTACTTGACACATTGGAAAGAATTCACAAAAAACTAGAATGCTATTTGACCCTAAACAGAGAGTACACAGTGGCAGAATACCTGACCCTGTGACTGATCCAAACTTAAGGAAAGCTTGAATATGTACAGACTCTGTGAGCATAGCCTTGCTATTGAGTAAGGCCACCGTAGGCTGACCTGGCTCTCAAGAGAAGAGATGCTATGTGCACACTTCCCACAAAATAAGGTGGAAACTGAGCTGCACTTCCTAACCTCCTGCCAAATGTATGACCATATTAGAGACATATTTCCCTCCGATTAAACATACCCACAAAGAATTCAAAAACAAACCCAATTTTGATCAACTCCGATATCTACTGGGTGAAATACCACATTGTGCCAACACAGCACCAAGATTTGTGACCTGTTGTCACGAGAAAAGGGCAACCAGTGAAGAACAAACACCATTGTAAATACAACCCATATTTATATATATTTTTTCCCCCTTTTGTACTTGAACTATTTTGCACATCGTTACAACACATAATATCACATTATAAATGTCTTTATTCATTTGGAACTTCTGTGAGTGTAATGTTTACTGTTCATTTCTATTGTTTATTATCTACTTCACTTGTTTAGGCAATGTTAACATATGTTTCCGATGACAGTAAAGCCCCTTGAGTTGAAGGGGAGGGAGAGGTAGTTTCCCTCAAAAGACCTGTCCCTTTTCATCTCTCTCTCTCTCTCTCTCTCTCTCTCTCTCTCTCTCTCTCACACACACTCTCTCTCTCTCTCTCTCTCACACTCTCTCTCTCTCTCTCTCTCTCTCACACTCTCTCTCTCTCTCTCTCTCTCTCACACTCTCTCTCACACTCTCTCTCTCACACTCTCTCTCTCACACTCTCTCTCTCACACACTCTCTCACACTCTCACTCTCACACTCACTCACTCACTCTCACACTCACTCTCTCACTCACTCACTCACTCACTCACTCACTCACTCACTCACTCACAAACTGATTTATCTTATTCGGTCCCAGCCAGTCTTGACGTGGTCTGAGTAGTGCCGTGGCCCACTCTCTTGGCTCCAAGCCTCCAGGTTTATTTAGTCTTTGTTTGGAGAAAGGCCTAGTTAATGTCCAAACAAAGTGACATCTGATTTATGGAAATGATCCATGAAGGAAATGCACTTCTATGAATCAACACTGGCCCGTGATTATAGAGTTGCATCTCTGGCTACATGTTGACAGCCACTATACACACTCGTACACAGCAGATTGTGTGCCAATTTGTTGAACACACTCCATAAATATAGTCGTACACACACTTACCAGACACTCATTGACTGTACATAAAAAAAATGTATTTATTTATTTTACCAGGTAAGTTGACTGAGAACACGTTCTCATTTACAGCAACAACCTGGGGAATAGTTACAGGGGAGAGGAGGGGGATGAATGAGCCAATTGGCAGCTAGGGATGATATACTAACAATAAGTGTCATGGGATCTTTAATGACCTCAGAGAGTCAGGACACCCGTTTAATGTTCCATCCAAAAGACACCACCCTACAAAGGGCAGTGTCCCCAATCACTACCCTGGGGCATTGGGATATTATTTTAGACCAGAGGAAAGAGTGCCTCCTACTTTCCCTCCAACACAACTTCCAGCAGCATCTGGTCTCCCATCCAGTGACTGATCAAGACCAACTCTGCTTAGCTTCAGAAGCAAGCCAGCAGTGGGATGCAGGGTGGTACGCTGCTGGTAATCAAACACACACATTCAAAACTCCTTACCCGAGTGGCACAGCGGTCTAAGGCACTGCATCTCAGTGCTTGAGGCGCCACTACAGACACCCTGGTTCGATTCCAGGCTGTATCACAACCGGCCATGATTGGGAGTCCCATAGGGCGGCGCTGTAAAGGGTACGTGTTGGTGGCAGGGAAGTCAGGCGCAGGAGAACGAGCTTGGTATAAACGGAGTCGTTTAATAAGTGTTCACAAACTCCCAAAACCAACATATACAAAAATAATGACCGTGGGTACAAAACCCATCGCACACCAGAACATAATAGCACCAATACATACAACTAACAATCACCGACAAGGAAATGAGGGGAAACAGAGGGTTAAATACACAACATGTAATTGCTGGGATTGGAACCAGGTGTGATGGAAGACGAGAAAACGGATGGATCAATGATGGCTAGAAGGTCGGTGACGTCGACCGCCGAACACCACCTGAACAAGGAGAGGGACCGACTTCGGCGGAAGTCGTGACAGGCGCACAATTGGCCCAGCGTCGTCCGGGTTTGGCCGTCATTGTAAATAATATTTTGTTCTTAACTGACTAGCCTAGTTAAATACAGGCTACATGTAAAAAATAAATACATATTTAAATACCAACACAAAACATATGGACGTTCATAGGAAGACATTCGAGGATGGACACAGACACACTGTTTTTGGTAGTGTTGAGCTGGGTGGGTGTAATGACCTGGAGGTAACCTGCTTTAGAGAGTGTCACCACTCTCTCCCTATGCCCTCAGTCCCCTTTAGTTGCTCAGCCTAGCCCTCCACATCCCCTGTATCCACCCACTGACTTGCCTAGTTAAATAAAGGTTACACACCTATGCCTCTACTGCCATTCATTCCAATTAGACTTGCTTCGGATTTCTCCCTGACCAAGATGGCTTTCATTTTGGCCCATTTATGGAACTTTAAGGGTTTATGACATAGCCCCTCTAGTCATTTTATAGGATCTCTATGGAATATGGACTGTATGCAGTGTTGGAGAGTAGTAAACTACATTAACTCCCAACACTGACTGTGTGATCTTCTTAACTGGAAAGGCTTACTGGCTGGTCCTCATGGCTTGGCTGACCTCTAAGACTTAGGGACTGGGATTTAACTGGACGAAGGCTCCTATAGATCAGGATGACAGACCCCTGTCACCTCACTGTCCCAGGAACCCACTGACCCAGCCTGGAGTGAGGGGTGCACTCGCTCACCTTCTTCTTGTCCTCTTTTACTTCCTCTGCCTCTCTCTTTCTTTCTCATCAGCTGGTCTCAAAAAGTGGGTTATGTCTCCTGACTTTCTAGAACTCTCTCTCTCTCTTTATTGAGATAAGTGAAACTCACATTGTACGCTCATACACTTCTCTCAGTCACACAAACATACACACACACACACACACACACACACACACACACACACACACACACACACACACACACACACACACACACACACACACACACACACACACACACACACACACACACACAGTCTTTCTCCCTCTTACAAACACACACACTGGACGTTTGTTCCTGCAGCTCCCATATGTGATGTGGGGGTTGGCAGGGGGTGGTGATGGTCTGGTTGTTTAGGAGATGAACACTCTGTAGACGACTGTGTGTGCCGAGGAGAGTTTAATCAGAGAAGGCCTTGTCCCTGCACAAATTTGTGGCCCTCTGCGTCTAATTCATCTGGCCAGCGGCGTCCTTGGGCTGCCTCCCCGTCACTAATGAAAAGGGCCAAACTGAAACCAAGGTCAACCGGGGCCTCGCCTCCCCACTCACTGCTCCTTTCTTCTCTCTTTCTCTCTGCCTCTCCATCTCTCTCTCCTCCATCTCTCGGCCTGTCTCGGTGTCCTCCTCTCTCTTTCTCTCTGCCTCTCCATCTCTCTCTCCTCCATCTCTCGGCCTGTCTCGGAGTCCTCCTCTCTCTTTCTGTCCCTGATCTATCTTGTGGCCATGTCTTGGTGTGTCCTCTCAAAAGGAGTGAAATTCTCCTCTTGCCTTCACCTTTGAGGGGAGAGCGGGAGGAAAAGAAAGAGGGAGAAGGATAGGTGGAAAGAAAGAAATCTGTTGTAGAAAGAGGAGAGAAAGCCAGACAAAAATAAAGAGAGTTGCTGTGAGAAAGGAGTAAAGAGAAGAGAATGAAAGGAGAAGGAGAAGGGCAGGGACTAGGGAGAACATTTGAGTCGAGAGAAACATTTAGAGGATGCCAGGAAAACAGAACTCTAGGGCAGGTGTGAAATAGTGGTGTGGAACAGGTGTGGAATAGTGGTGTGGAACAGGTGTGGAATAGTGAGGACAGAGGGGGAGACAAGAAGAGAGGAAGAAGGACAGGGAGAAAGGGAGAAAGTCAAAAGGAGAAGGAAAAGAATAGATCATGTGAGAGACAGAAAGAGGGCTGTGAGCGAGGGAAGAATGAAGAGAGTAAAAGGAGAGGGATAGAGGGAGAGGTGGAGGGGAGAGATTTCCCAAGGGGGTGATGTTTGCCCCAAGGCACTCTTCTGGGGAGAAAGAAGACCACAGTTGACCACTAAACATCCTCCCTCCCCCTCTTCATTCCCTCCTTGTCCCCCCTCCAACAGTATGGTTAATAGCAGCTTTATAACTATAGCCCCTTCTGCTGCGGCTAATCAAAACACACACACACAGACAGAGAGACCCCTCCATCGGCACAAAGCCCCTTTATTAATTAGACTTCGTTAGCGTCTGTCAGATCAGACTAATCAGTGTGTGTCTAGGGCGAGCGTGCGTTGTGTGTGTGTGTGTGGGGAGGGGGGGTAGTTAACTATTGGTCAAGGGAGAGGACTGAAGAGATTAAGGGAGGCGGTGTCTATGAATTAGTGGTGGGGCTCAGCTGAAAAACATGTAGTCACTGGAGTGATTATCAGACCAATCACACACACACTCATTTGGTGAAACATTTCAATCAGTAATCCCTATGGATGCTACAGGTAGCAGCAGCCCAGCAGCAGGTTACATGACCGGTTACTCTGGAAGGAGCCATTGTCCAAACTGCTTTAACATAAGATACGTGTGTTTGTATGACTATATAGGTGTGCATGGTCAGAGTCCGTAGGTTATATGAGTATATGTGTGGGTGTGTGTGTGCTGGGTTGCGTTGAGAGTGTGTGCGAGTGTGGGGGAGCGGTGGGGGGTGACCTCCTCTAAATGACAGCTGGGATACAGATGACACATTTGTCATCATCGTGGTGACCAGAGCATCCCTCATCATGTTGTGTAAGGAGTCTTTGGCCAGAGGGGGGGGACAATATCACTACACATGATGGCTCAACCTTCACAGACACACGTACGCACGCACGCACATCTCCACTACAGTGCATAACACAAACGTCTTTACCCAGGGAGTGAAGAAGGATGGGGCTGGAAGAATAACCATAGCAGAATACTTCATTGATAAACTGTCACACACACCAACACAGCGCAGTTTAGTCAGTTGTCCTGTCGGCAGGGTTGGAACTTTGAACCTCGAGGCCGAAATACATGGGGGGAGTTGACTGAGTCACATAGACCCCTTGCGCTATACATACACACACGCTCACAGGCTCAGTCACACACACACACACACACACACACACAGAGAAATGGCGTCATCAACATTCTGAAAGTGATCGATTCCTTCAGCAGCTGTTGCTCAGACAGGTGTCTGCTGTTCACACTTAAAAGGAACACAAGAACTCACAGAATTTACATTGAGCTGAAAGGTTCTCCGTGTTTGTCATCTCTCTCTCTCTCTCTCTCCTCCTCTCTCTCTCCTCTCTCTCTCTC
>NW_022265628.1:0-5000 GCF_002021735.2 Oncorhynchus kisutch | reverse complement strand
CCTTTAATGCCTAACCTTAAGATTCCGGAGTCAATGCCTAAATTAATAAACACTTCTAAATGTTATGTTTGCAACAGTTTCAAAATGTGGAAACATGGATGAGTCTAATTCCGACATGAGACTGTGAGAGTTAGTTGGGATTTTATGAGTTTGGATGGTCTAGTAGTAGTAGTAGTAGTAGTAGTAGTAGTAGTAGTAGTAGTAGTAGTAGTAGTAGTAGTAGTAGTAGTAGTAGTAGTAGTAGTAGTAGTAGTAGTAGTAGTAGTAGTAGTAGTAGTAGTAGTAGTAGTAGTAGTAGTAGTAGTAGTAGTAGTAGTAGTAGTATGTGTGTGTGTGTGTGTGTGTGTGTGTGTGTGTGTGTGTGTGTGTGTGTGTGTGTGTGTGTGTGTGTGTGTGTGTGTGTGTGTGTGTGTGTCTGCGTGTGTTTGTCACACTCCTGATTGGTTAGCTATGACCTTATGACACATTTTATCAGGGCATTATAGGGACGACCCTTGGCCCTGATACTTTCTATTTCAATAACACTGAGTGTGTGTGTAAACAGTGAAGCCACACCTTGCTCAAAGACCATAAATTGAGTCCCCAGGGTTTTATCAAAGATAGATTACACATGTCTCAGAGAGGCAGCATTAGTAACTATCAGATCTCAGGTGCTGACAGTTGACTGTTTTCCAACATTTTTGTTATGATCAGTGTGGGAGGTTTGCTTTTGGGGTGGTGTATACCACTGACTCCTTGTTATGGTCAGTGTGGGAGGTTTGCTTTTGGGGTGGTGTATACCACTGACTCCTTGTTATGGTCAGTGTGGGAGGTTTGCTTTTGGGGTGGTGTATACCACTGACTCCTTGTTATGGTCAGTGTGGGAGGTTTGCTTTTGGGGTGGTGTATACCACTGACTCCTTGTTATGGTCAGTGTGGGAGGTTTGCTTTTGGGGTGGTGTATATCTGGGAGTTATATATGGGAGTCAGTGGTGGCTGGTGGTAGGAGCTACAGAAGGACGGGTTCATTGTACTGGCTGGAATGGAATCATGGAACGGTATCAAACATATGGAAACCACATATTTGAGTCTGATCCATTTATTCCATTCCAGCAATTACAATGAGCCCATCCTCCTATAGCTCCTCCCACCAGCCTCCTCTGATGGGAGTCCTGTTTTGTTGTGTGAGTGAGAGACAGAGACAGAGACAGAGACAGAGACAGTGTGTGTATAGCTGTGATTCATGCTAATGATTGCAGGGTAGCGCTGCTCCTGATTTCCTGTGTCATTAGCCAGTGGTGATGGACTGAGGGTTAGGGTTAGGCAAGGTTTCCTTCCTATCATAAGAGGCCCTTTCAGGTCAGAAACCTAGTAAAGAGTGTGTGTGTGTGTGTTAGGTAAGTCTCTCTGCGGGTGTGACTCAGGTAGGGGAAGGTGTTTTTAGACAGGGGCTGTCTGTGTCAGGCTTCTATGGAATTATTCAGGGAGTCTACACCTGTTTGTCTTGGGTTGTCCACTGACTAAAGAATCAACAGGAGAGATTAGGACTGACACACACACACACACACACACACACACACACACACACACACACACACACACACACACACACACACACACCCACTGCAAGCTTCTGTGTAAGTTTGGGACAGTATTCAATCAAACGCAATAGTCCAATTTCCAGGGTAAGTCAGAAATACCAATAACATTGTAGTATCTGGGTCATCTCTGAGTGTTAGTAAGAGAGTGACAGTCACATCCGGTACTCTGTCCAAGACTGTAACTCGGCATGAGGGCATAGGAGGTGGGAGTTGTAATTATAGGCTCAATGCTAGCCCTGGACAAATTACAGAGGATCACACACTCCCTCTCTCTACCTATCTCCCTCTCGACTTCACATTCTCCCCTTCCTCCCCCACCACATTTACACTCACCCATGCTCGGGAGTGGTGTCTCCCCAAGCAAGATCAACAAATTTTATTTAGGCTCATAAAGAGAGCTCAAGTTGAATTTTGGCTCATCATATAGTCTGTTCAAAACTATCCCATTTTTGTGTGCATAAGCTAGGAAAAATAAAGTTGTTTCAAAATATGAAGAAATGCCAGCGCACTAGGTAGCATGCTAACTGACTGTTTGGTGAGAGAGCTCATCAGGCCTCAGACACAGTCAGTGATTTGTTGTGGATTGGCTGAAAGGGGACAGACTCGTCTATCTCTGCTCATCACAGGTCAAAGGTCAGATAAGGACTTGTCTGGCAGGAAGTGAACTAGTGGATGAGGTCACATGACTAGAGTATAGACAGAAGAGGAAGATGAGGGGTAGGGGAGGCAGGCTGGAGCCTAACCCCCTGATGTTGCACATCTTATGTATCATGTCTTTACTTTGATTATTGAGAAGTTTCTTCTTCTCATTTCTAAGTTCTCATGAACTTTCTCATTCAATATGTTCCTTGGAATTGTATGGGCTTTTCCAAATTACATTTCTTCTTAGCCGTCTTCTGTTTTGTGGATGTGTGTTTTTTGAGGTCATGTTTTGTGTGTTTAAGTTGTGTGACAGCACAGTATTGAAGCATCATACCTTCTCCACTGTTCTGTGATGAAGTATGATAAGTTGGTAAAAAAACAAGTTTTGGGCATGTAAGTACTGTATGTGTCAGTGTGACGACACAGTCAGTCTCTCTCTCTTTCTCTCTCTCTCTCTCTCTCTCTCACACACTTTCTTTCTCTCTCCCCCCTCCCTCCCTCCCTCTCCCTCTCCCTCTCCCTCCCTCGGCTCCTGCAAGACTGAATGAAAATGGCGGTGTTCGCCTTTCACGCCCCCTCTCCTCCCCTCCTGTTCTCACACTGCCCATTAATTTCCTCCTGCTACCCTCCTCCTGCTTCCTTTCTAGCTATCATCCATCCATTCTTTACAGCTCTCCCCTCACCTCCTCCCCTCCTCCCTCTGCCACTGGTCCCATCCACTCCTCCCCTCTTTCTCCTTTAATATAGCTGTATAATGTCTCTCTTATGTGGTGGGAGGGGGAGTGGGAGGGGAAGTTGGGAGGAGAGGGGGAGTGAAGGAGAGGGAAGAGAAGGGGAGTTGGGGGTTGAGAGTAGAGTCTATGTCTGGTCCAGAGGTCACCATGATGAAGCAGTAATGGAAAAGGTAGAGTGGAAGAAGTAGAGGGGAAGGGGGGCTGGAGATCTATAGCCCTGAAGGAAAGGGAGGAACATTGTAAGGGGAAAGGGTGTGTGTGTGTGTGTGTGTGTGTGTGTGTGTGTGTGTGTGTGTGTGTGTGTGTGTGTGTGTGTGTGTGTGTGTGTGTGTGTGTGTGTGTGTGTGTGTGTGTGTGTGTGTGTGTGTGCTTATGTAAGGGTGTACCTGTGTCTGCTCCATAAGTCCTCTAACCGTGCCCATCTATGACATCTGAGTGGCCATTATGCAGAGGTGACCAGAGGTGACCAGGAGGTCACTCCAGGGTTGTTTGGGGGCTAAATCAACACCCCGTTTCAGAATGTGGGTGTGTGTGATTGATCCAATCTGAGGATCCGGGCGTCCGGCGCTCCGGACAGGGTCACTCTGCTGACGGATGGTACCTATCTGTCTCCTTGGCGACAGGATGGACGATGGACTCTTCCGCTTCTTCTAAATATTTATAGAACTAGGCTCAATCGGAGAGGGGCTGGTGATATTACGCTCAGAGAGGGAAAAAAGTGTGTGTGTGTGTGTGTGTGTTTGGTAGCAAGTACGGTCACCCTCTTGCCTTAATTAAACGTATTTGATTACACACAATGAGTGTAATTATAGCTGCATTATAGCTGTAACTCATTACCACAGATAATAAACACAATATTTTACCAATGAAGTACTGTCTGACTCATAATAACTGTCAGACATCTGACATACAGTACCAGTCAAAAGTTTGGACACCTACTCATTCAAGGGTTTTTCTTTATTTTTAGCATTTTCTACATTATTGAATATTGAAGACATCAAAACCATGAAAGAACACATATGGAATCATGTAGTAACCAAAAAAGTGTTAAACAAATACAAAAATAGTTTATATTTGAGATTCTTCAGCCACCCTTTGCCTTGTTGACAGCTTTGCATTGGCATTCTCTTGGCATTCTCTCAACCAGCTTCATGAGGTAGTCACCTGGAATTACTTTCAATTAACCTCTAGCTTCGAGCAATCCCGTATCTGGGAGCGTAATTATAGCATCAAGCTCATTACCATAACGCAACGTTAACTATTCATGAAAATCGCAAATGAAATGAAAGAAATATAGTCACTCACAAGCTTAGCCTTTTGTTAACAACACTGTCATCTGAGATTTTCAAAATATGCTTTTCAACCATAGCTACACAAGCATTTGTGTAAGAGTATTGATAGCTAGCATAGCATTAAGCCTAGCATTCAGCAGGCAACATTTTCACAAAAACCAGAAAATCATTCAAATAAAATCATTTACCTTTGAAGAACTTCAGATGTTTTCAATGAGGAGACTCTCAGTTAGATAGCAAATGCTCAGTTTTTCCTGAAAGATTATTTGTTTAGGAGAAATCGCTCCGTTTGGTGCGTCACGTTTGGCTACCAATTTTCTTTTTTTTATCAGTCATCAAAACGCCGAACTTTTTTCCAAATTAACTCCATAATATCGACTGAAACATGGTAAACGTTGTTTAGAATCAATCCTCAAGGTGTTTTTCACATATCTCTTCATGATATATCGTTCGTTGAAAGCCTCCTCTCTCCTCTCAATCACTGGATGACTGCGTGCAGCTTGTAGATTACGCACCAATTTAGACAAAGGACACCGGGCGGACCCCTGGTAAATGTAGTCTCTTATGGCCAATCTTCCAATGATATGCCTACAAATACGTCACAATGCTGCAGACATCTTGGAGAAACGATAGAAAGGGCAGGCTCATTCCCGGCGCATTCACAGCCATATAAGGAGACAATGGAAAACAGAGCCTCAAAAATTCTGCCCATTTCCTGGTTGAAGTTTCATCTTGGTTTCGCCTGTAGCATG
>NW_022265627.1:0-51454 GCF_002021735.2 Oncorhynchus kisutch | reverse complement strand
GAAGAGCTAAAGACCCAATAGTTTCAGTGCACAGAAAGACAATGGTTCATTCATACAAAACAATCATTTGTCACCTTAACACAGGTTCAACTGAATCAAGTAGTCAATACTACTAATTGTCTGAGGTTACATTTTGGAGCTGTAAGTCAATATCATAAAACCAATAGTAGCTAACTACATAACAACTTTAACAAGCAGACATTTCAATTCAATCCAAGCTAAATTGGTGTCCACCAAGGAGTAAAAAATGAAAAATCCAGAAATGTCTATTCTACTACTGACTTAATAATATCGGCAATACAATAACATGTTGCCTCAAAAGAAGGAACTACGAGAAGATATGGCTAGGTCTATGTTCTGGTCACAAAGAGGACTGAGAAAGCTCCTGTTGAGCTGGAAATAATAAGCTCATCTCTATAGGGAGAAGCAGCATGTCCCTGTGTGTGGAATGATTACCTTTCTCTCTCATCAGATCTTTAATAGCCTGCCACTTCGTGTCATAGGGGATATTGCTAATGAACACACGGTTCCTGTGACCCCCTCCTCCGCCCTTCTTGTCCCCAGTGACCTGCTTCTCTTTGTAGGGGTGGAAGCGGTTCCCTTTGCGGCCTCCTCCGGACATCTTTTCTTTCAGCTCAGACTTAGTATTTTGGGTTGGGGGGTTGCAGGGGCATCAGTAGGGTCATCTGCAAGGGTTTCGGCATCATTGATAGGGGCGTCATCGATAGGGTCACCATCGAGAGGGGTATCATCATCACCAAGGACCTCATCTCCAAGGACCTCGTCATCACCCAGGCCTAGGTCCTCTTCTTCTGCAGGGACATCTTCACCAAGAACCTCGTCTTCTTCTGGCTCTCTGAAGAAACAGAAGAGGACAGTATTAATGGATGCAGCTAGCTTGTCTGTTATAGAATGTTACCTAAACCTACATGGCAATGGTCCTTTCACCCACGTGCCAAATAACAAAGATGTGCACATAAGTTTATGCAAACTTCAATCTCCCGTAACATGGGTTTATATAGACACAAACGGCTAGTTAGCTACAAAGTCAACCTTTTCACAGAGAGGAGAGGAAAGTTACTGTAGGCAACTCTTGATTCAACTACAATTGACTCCATTCAAGCTGCCGGCTCTACAAGGGCAATACATTCCTACCAACTGTCTGTTGTTGGCTATCTAACTGTTCGCTAGCTAAATCTCAAGGGACTGTGAAACTAAACCAGCCAGTTTATGGCTGTGGATTGTCTGCATTGTCTGAATGGAATGTTGGCATTCCCAAAAAATATGGAATCATTCCTCTAAAGCTGGCTAACATACAGTAATGATACATTTCTCAAATTCATTATTTACAGTCTTTTCACAGTACTGGCAAACAATGGTTGACCAACTGCCTGCCCAAAATGGCTGACCTTTATCCGCACAAAACGGTTCATGTACGTTCTAGTATGATAATTCTATGAGTTAAACGCACTAACGTTAGCTAGCTACACATGGTGGTTGGATGGATAAAACTAATGTAGTTATCTGCATAACTACCTAGTAAAATAACTATATATTACACAAATCTAAAACCAAATTTGACGATCAACGAAGACGACAACCAACAAGTTAGCTAGCTAGCAAACAAAGTAGCAACTAGATAGCAAGCCATAGCTAGTTTGATGCTAGCTGTAATGCTAGGCTAACGTTAGCTAGCCTCCATCTTGCCTGTGAGTGCAGCAGAGATTATCAGAAAATACGATATTTTAGTTACATTGTCAGGCCATTCGTGCCATCCTGAGATGTTCCCTCTGTCTCAGCCTCAATGGGTTCAATAATTTCCTGGACAATATCTGCCATATTCGTCGGTTTGCAGAGAAAGCTAATTCAATCGAGAGATGCGCCTCCGCTAACACTGCGCAATTTAAAATTAGTGACGCTCCAGGCCTCCACCAACGCGAGAAAATGCGAGAATTTGGGCCTGGTTGTCTTTCATAGCCTAAAACCGAAACACCCGTAGGTTTCCCACAAACAATTGATATATTTCTACAGTTTCGATCGAAACATATATAGATATATATACAGTACCAGTCAAAAGTTCGGACAGTAATTTCAAAAAAATATTTAACTAGGCAAGTCAAAGAACAACCAGGGAACAGCCTTGTTCAGGGACAAAAGTACAGATTTGTACTTTGTCAGCTCAGAGATTCGATTCAACAACCTTTCAATTATTGGCCCATCACTCTAACCACTAGGCTGACACGGGGTTACTACATGATTCCATATGTGTTATTACATTGTTGATGTTTTCACTATTATTCTACAATGTAGAAAATAGTTTTTAAAAAATCAAGAAATACACACACACACACATAGGCCCACACTTGGGAGCCAGGCACAGCTAATCAGAATGAGCTTTTCCCAACAAAAGGGCTTTATAACAGAAACAAACTCCTCAGTTTCATCAGCTGCCTGGGTGGCTGGTCTCAGACGATCCCGCAGGTGAAGAAAAATGGATGTGAAGGTCTTGGGCTGGCGTGGTTACACGTGGTCTGCTGTTGTGAGGCCAGTTGGACGCACTGCCAAATTCTCTAAAGCAACATTGGAGGTGGCTTATGGTAGAGAAATTAGATTATTTGGCAACAGCTCTGGTGGGCATTCCTGTAGTCAGCATGCCAATTGCACGCTCCCTCAAAACTTGAGACATCTGTGGCATTGTGTTGTATGACAACATTTCACATTTTAGTGACCTTTTATTGTCCCAAGCTCAAGGTGCACCTGTGTAATGATCATGCTGTTTAATCAGCTTCTAGATATGCCACACCTGTCAGATTGATGGATTATCATGGCGAAATGTTCCCTAACAGGGATGTAAACACATTTGTGCACAAAATTTGATATATTAAATAAGCTTTGTGTGCATATGGAACATTTCTGGGATCTTTAATTTCAGCTCATGAAACATGGGACCCAACACTTCACATTTTGCATTTATATTTTGTTCAGCGGCATTATGTTTGACACCCCTTCTTTAGCCTCTCTGCATCTCTCTCACACTCTCTATCTCTCTATCGCTTTCTCTCTGAACCTAAGGCCCTTTAACTTTGTACATTCATAACAGTCCAAAGCATCTCTTTCTTCTATGAATTGATAACATATTTCCAATCAATATAAACATATAAATATGATTCATTAACTGAACATCAATAATGTAATAATGATTTTAAAAAAATAGATTAAACATCCAACCAGGTCCAAAGTGTCATGATGAACAGCCTGAAGCCCAAATATATATCTGACCATGTGCTTGTTGCGTCAAGTTGATATCTTTGGGTTCTGAGAGGGAGCCAGAGATGTTTGGCAAGTGGATGTTGTTATCAGGTCCACAACCAACGGGTACGCAGGGCATGTGCCCTGGGGGCCCAAACCTCCAGGGGGCCCACAACCCTTGTAGAATTGCAGGAAATTAGTTTTAAAAACCGCATACTTTTCTCTCAGCCTAATGGCAAAATGTGAAGAATAGTATGAGATATTATTTCTCTCTGTCCCATGGCAAAATGTGTAGAATTGCAGAAAATGTGCTTTAAAAACGGCAAAATTGTCTCTCTGCCCCATGGTAAAATGTGTTGAAATGCAGGATGTTAGCGGTTATCCCCCTCAAAATATGTTTTACTAAAGAAATAGAGGTAGGTGCCCCGGGGCCCCAAATGTGGTAGTCCGGCCCTGATCAGGTACATTCAGTGACACTGACACTTCTCACTATTTGAGGTCTGCATGTGACTTGTGTAATGTATCTTGTACATACACTAATAACAGTGAAGTGATGCCACTGAATGCCCACTGTAGAATAATGTGAATGTAAGTGGTCAGGTGATACCACTGATGGCCCACTGTAAAATAATGTGAATGTAAGTGGTCAGGTGATACCACTGATGGCCCACTGTAAAATAATGTGAATGTAAGTGGTCAAAGAGGAGCATGAGGGGTGTGGCAGTATTTTGCAGATATAAAACCAGTAAGCCTAATAAAGATGTCTCAGCAACTGGGCTCTGATTGGAGAGAGTGCAGACTGCGTCTCTGTTCTTAATGTCTCTGTAAGTCAATAACCAAATAACCATTACCACAGGACTCTCTGTAATGACCCAATGGGACACAGGCCAGAGAATGATGGTGATTACATTCATCATGAAAAACATCAGCCTGTCTCAAAGGAGAGAGAGAGAGAGAGAAGTGAAAGAGAGAAGAGAAAGAGAGAAGAGAGAGAGCTCAAATAGAGCAGAGAGAGAGAGAGAGAGATCAAATAGAGCAGAGAGAAAGGGAGAGATCAAATAGAGCAGAGAGAGAGAAAGAAAGAGAGAGATCAAATAGAGCAGAGAGAGAGAGAAAAGAGATATCAAATAGAGCAGAGAGAGAGAGAAAGAAATAGAGAGATCAAATAGAGCAGAGAGAAATAGAGAGGAAGAGAGAGATCAAATAGAGCAGAGAGAGAGAGATCAAATACAGCAGAGAGAGATGCGAAAGAGAGAGATCAATAGAGCAGAGAGAGAAAGAAAGAGAGAGATCAAATAGAGCAGAGAGAGGAGAGAAAGAGAAAATAGAGCATAGAGAGAAAGAGAGATCAAAATAGAGGAGAGAGAGAAAGAGAGAGATCAAATAGAGCAGAGAGAGAGAGATCAAATAGAGCAGAGAGAGAGAGAAATAGATAGATCAATAGCAGCAGAGAGAGAGAGCAAATAGATAGATCAAATAGAGCAGAGAGAGAGAGCAAATAGATAGATCAAATAGAGCAGAGAGAAAGAGAAAGCGAGAGAGATCAAATAGAGCAGAGAGAGAGATCAATAGAGCAGAGAGAGAGATCAAATAGAGCAGAGAGAGAGATCAAATAGAGCAGAGAGAGAGAGAGAGAGAGAAAGAAAGAGATCAAATAGAGCAGAAAGAGAGAGTGAGAAAGAGAAGATCAAATAGAGCAGAGAGAGAGAGAGAGAAAGAACGAGAAGGATCAAATAGAGCAGAGAGAGAGAAAGAGAGATCAAATAGAGCAGAGATAGAGAGAGAAAGAGAGAGATCAAATAGAGCAGAGAGAGAGAGATCAAAAATTCTTCAAGCTGCATACTGGACCATATTCCAACTAAACTACTGAAAGAGCTGCTTCCTGTGCTTGGCCCTCCTATGTTGAACATAATAAACGGCTCTCTATCCACCGGATGTGTACCAAACTCACTAAAAGTGGAAGTAATAAAGCCTCTCTTGAAAAAGCCAAACCTTGACCCAGAAAATATAAAAAACTATCGGCCTATATCGAATCTTCCATTCCTCTCAAAACATTTTGAAAAGGCTGTTGCGCAGCAACTCACTGCCTTCCTGAAGACAAACAATGTATACGAAAATGCTTCAGTCTGGTTTTAGACCCCATCATAGCACTGAGACGGCACTTGTGAAGGTGGTAAATGACATTTTCATGGCATCGGACCGAGGCTCTGCATCTGTCCTCGTGCTCCTAGACCTTAGTGCTGCTTTTGATACCATCGATCACCACATTCTTTTGGAGAGATTGGAAACCCAAATTGGTCTACACGGACAAGTTCTGGCCTGGTTTAGATCTTATCTGTCGGAAAGATATCAGTTTGTCTCTGTGAATGGTTTGTCCTCTGACAAATCAATTGTAAATTCCGGTGTTCCTCAAGGTTCCGTTTTAGGACCACTATTGTTTTCACTATATATTTTGACCTCTTGGGGAAGTTATTCGAAAACATAATGTTAACTTTCACTGCTATGCGGATGACACACAGCTGTTACATTTCAATGAAACATGGTGAAGCCCCAAAATTGCCCTTGCTAGAAGCATGTGTTTCAGACATAAGGAAGTGGATGGCTGCAAACTTTCTACTTTTAAACTCAGACAAAACAGAGATGCTTGTTCTAGGTCCCAAGAAACAAATAGATCTTCTGTTGAATCTGACAATTAATCTTAATGGTTGTACAGTCGTCTCAAATAAAACTGTGAAGGACCTCGGCGTTACTCTGGACCCTGATCTCTCTTTTGAAGAACATATCAAGACCATTTCAAGGACAGCTTTTTCCATCTACGTAACATTGCAAAAATCAGAAACTTTCTGTCCAAAAATGATGCAGAAAAATTAATCCATGCCTTTGTCACTTCTAGGTTAGGATAAAGCACTAATAAACTTCAGTTAGTGCTAAATACGGCTGCTAGAATCCTGACTAGAACCAAAGAATGTGATCATATTACTCCAGTGCTAGCCTCTCTACACTGGCTTCCTGTCAAAGCAAGGGCATGATTTCAAGGTTTTACTGCTAACCTACAAAGCATTACATGGGCTTGCTCCTACCTATCTCTCTGATTTGGTCCTGCCGTACATACCTACACGTACGCTTACGGTCACAAGACGCAGGCCTCCTAATTGTCCCTAGAATTTCTAAGCAAACAGCTGGAGGCAGGGCTTTCTCCTATAGAGCTCCATTTTTATGGAACGGTCCTGACTACCCATGTCAGAGACGCAAACTCGGTCTCACCTTTAAGTCTTTACTGAAGACTCATCTCTTCAGTGGGTTCATATGATTGAGTGTAGTCTGGCCCAGGAGTGGGAAGGTGAACGGAAAGGGCTCTGGAGCAACGAACCGCCCTTGCTGTCTCTGCCTGGCCGGTTTCCCCCTCTTTCCACTGGGATTCTCTGCCTCTAACCCTATTACAGGGGCTGAAGTCACTGACTTACTGATGCTCTTCATGCCGTCCCTGGAAGGGGTGCGTCACCTGAGTTTGTTGATTCACTGATGTGGTCCATCCTGTCTGGGTTGGCGCCCCCCCTTGGGTTGTGCCATGGCGGAGATCTTTGTGGGCTATACTGAGCCTTGTCTCAGGATGGTAATTGGTGGTTGAAGATATCCCTCTAGTGGTGTGGGGCTGTGCCTTTGGCAAAGTGGGTGGGGGTTATATCCTTTCCTGTTTGGCCCTGTCCGGGGGTGTCCTCGGATGGGGCCACAGTGTCTCCTGACCCCTCCTGTCCTCAGCCTCCAGTATTTATGCTGCAGTAGTTTATGTGTCGGGGGCTAGGGTCAGTTTGTTATATCTATTCGGTGTCCTGTGTGAATCTAAGTGTGCGTTCTCTAATTCTCTCCTTCTCTCTTTCTTTCTCTCTCTCTGAGGACCTGAGCCCTAGGACCATGCCCCAGGACTACCTGACATGATGACTCCTGCTGTCCCCAGTCCACCTGGCAGTGCTGCTTGCTTCAGTTCAACTGTTCTGCCTTATTATTATTATACGACCATGCTGGTCATTTATGAACATTTGAACATCTTGGCCATGTTCTGTTATAATCTACACCCGGCACAGCCAGAAGAGGACTGGCCACCCCACATATGCTCTCTAATTCTCTCTTTCTTTCTCTCTCTCGGAGGACTTGAGCCCTAGGACCATGCCCAGGACTACCTGACATGATGACTCCTTGCTGTCCCCAGTCCACCTGACCGTGCTGCTGCTCCAGTTTCAACTGTTCTGCCTTATTATTATTCGACCATGCTGGTCATTTATGAACATTGAACATCTTGGCCATGTTCTGTTATAATCTCCACCCGGCACAGCCAGAAGAGGACTGGCCACCCCACATAGCCTGGTTCCTCTCTAGGTTTCTTCCTAGTTTTGGCCTTTCTAGGGAGTTTTTCCTAGCCACCGTGCTTCTACACCCTGCATTGCTTGCTGTTTGGGGTTTTAGGCTGGGTTTTCTGTACAGCACTTTGAGATATCAGCTGATGTACGAAGGGCCTATATAAATACATTTGATTTGAATTTGATCAAATAGAGCAGAGAGAAAGAGAGATCAAATAGAGCAGAGAGAGAGAGAGATCAAATATAGAGCAGAGCGAGAGAGAGATCAAAGAGCAGAGAGAGAGAGATCAAATAGAGCAGAGAGAGAGAGATCAAATAGAGCAAGAGAGAGAGAGAGCGAAAGAGAGATCAAATAGAGCAGAGAGAGCGAGATCAAATAGAGCAGAGAGAGCAAGATCAAATAGAGCAGGAGAGAGAGAGAGTGAAAGAGAGAGATCAAATAGGCAGAGAGATAGAAGAGAGAGATCAAATAGAGCAGAGGGAGAGAGAAAGAGAGAGATCAAATAGAGAGAGAGAGAAAGAAGAGATGATCAAATAGAGCAGAGAGAGATATCAATAGAGCAGAGAGATAAAGAGAAAGATCAAATAGAGCAGAGAGATCAAATATAGCAGAGAGAGAGAGAGATCAAAGAGCATAGAGATAGAGATCAAATAGAGCAGAGAGAGAGAGAGATCAAATAGAGCAGAGAGAAATAGAGAGAAAGAGAGAGATCAAATAGAGCAGAGAGAGATCAAATAGAGCAAGAGAGAGAGAAAGATCAAATAGAGCAGAGAGAGAGAAAGAGAGATCAAATAGAGCAGAGAGAGAGAAAGAGAAAGATCAAATAGGAGAGAGAGAGATCAAATAGAGGAGAGAGAGAGATTCAAATAGAGATAAGAAAGAGAGAGATCAACTAGAGAGAGAGGAGAGTGAGAGAGATCAAATAGAGCAGAGAGAGAAAGAGAGATCAAATAGAGCAGCGATAGAGAAAGAGAGAGAGAGAGAGAGATCAAATAGAGCAGAAAGAGGGAGTGAGAAAGAGAACGAGAAAGAGAGAGATCAAATAGAGCAGAGAGAGAGAGAAAGAGAGAGATCAAATAGAGCAGAGAGAGAAAGATCAAATAGAGCAGAGAGAGAGTGAAAGAGAGAGATCAAATAGAGCAGAGAGAGAAAGAGAAATATCAAATAGAGCAGAGAGAGAGATCAAAGAGCAGAGAGAGAAAGAGAAAGAGGGAGATCAAATAGAGCAGAGAGAGAGAGAGAGATCAAATAGAGGAGAGAGAAAGAGAGAGATCAAAGAGGAGAGAGAGAAAGAGAGAGGTCAAATAGAGGAGAGAGAGAGATCAAATAGAGGAGAGAGAGAGAAAGAAAGAGAGAGATCAAATAGAGCAGAGAGAGAGAGAAAGAGAGATCAATAGAGAGAGATCAATAGAGGAGAGAGAGAGATCAAATAGAGCAGAGAGAGAGAGATCAAAATAGAGCAGAGAGAAATAGAGAGATCAAATAGAGCAGAGAGAGAGAAATAGAGAGATCAAATAGAGCAGAGAGAGAGAAATAGAGAGATCAAATAGAGCAAGAAGATAGCATAGATAGATCAAATAACAGAGAGAGAGAGAGAAAAGAGATCAAATAGAGAAGAGAGAGAAAAGAGAAAGAGAAAATTAAATAGAGAGAGAGAGAGAGAAGATCAAAATAGAGGAGAGAGAAAAGAGAGATCAAAGAGAAGAGAGAAAGAGAAAGAATAGATATGATAAATAGAGCAGAGAGAGAAAGAGAAGAGAAGATCAAATAACATATAGAGAGAGATCAAATACGCATGAGGAGATAGATCAATAGAGCAGAAGAGAGAAGAGGAAAGAGAAGAGATAAAAGAGGAGAGAGAGAAAGAGAGAGATCAAATAGAGGAGAGAGAGAGAGATCAAAGAGGAGAGAGAGAGAAAGAAAGAGAGAGATCAAATAGAGCAGAGAGAGAGAAAGAGAAAGAGAGAGATCAAATAGAGCAGAGAGAGAGAGATCAAATAGAGCAGAGAGAGAGAGAGATCAAATAGAGCAGAGAGAGAGAGAAAGAAAGAGAGAGATCAAATAGAGAGAGAGAGAGTGAGAGAGATCAAATAGAGCAGAGAGAGAAAGAGAGATCAAATAGAGCAGCGATAGAGAAAGAGAGAGAGAAAGAGAGATCAAATAGAGCAGAGAGAGAGAGAAAGAGAGATCAAATAGAGCAGAGAGAGAGAAAGAGAGAAATTAAATAGAGCAGAGAGAGAGAGAAAGAGAGAGATCAGAGGAGAGAGAGAAAGAGAGAGATCAAATAGAGGAGAGAGAGAGAGATCAATAGAGGAGAGAGAGTGAAAGAAAGAGAGAGATCAAATAGAGCAGAGAGAGAGAGATCAAATAGAGCAGAGAGAGAGAGAGATCAAATAGAGCAGAAAGAGGGAGTGAGAAAGAGAACGAGAAAGAAGAAGAGATCAAATAGAGCAGAGAGAGAGAGAGATCAAAGAGCAGAGAGAGAGAGAAAGAGAGAGATCAAATAGAGCAGAGAGAGAAAGATCAAATAGAGCAGAGAGAGAAAGAGAAAGATCAAATGAGCAGAGAGAGATGGAGAAAGATCAAATAGAGCAAGAGAGAGAGATCAAATAGAGCAGAGAGAGAGAAAGAGAAAGAGAGAGATCAAATAGAGCAGAGAGAGAGAGAAAGAGAGAGATCAAATAGAGAGAGAAAGAGAGAGATCAAAGAGGAGAGAGAGAGATCAAATAGAGGAGAGAGAGAGAAAGAAAGAGAGAGATCAAATAGAGCAGAGAGAGAGAAAGATCAAATAGAGCAGAGAGAGAGAAAGAGAGATCAAATAGAGCAGAGAGAGAGAAAGAGAAAGATCAAATAGGAGAGAGAGAGATCAAATAGAGGAGAGAGAGAGATCAAATAGAGAGAAAGAAAGAGAGAGATCAAATAGAGAGAGAGAGAGTGAGAGAGATCAAATAGAGCAGAGAGAGAAAGAGATCAAATAGAGCAGCGATAGAGAAAGAGAGAGAGAAAGAGAGATCAAATAGAGGAGAGAGAAAGAGAGAGATCAAAGAGGAGAGAGAGAAAGAGAGAGATCAAATAGAGGAGAGAGAGAGAGATCAAATAGAGGAGAGAGAGAGAGAAAGAGAGAGATCAATAGAGCAGAGAGAGAGAAAGAGAAAGAGAGAGATAAAATAGAGCAGAGAGAGAGAAAAGAGAAAGAGAGAGATCAAATAGAGCAGAGAGAGAGAGATCAAATAGAGCAGAGAGAGAGAGAGATCAAATAGAGCAGAGAGAGAGAGAGAAAGAGAGATCAAATAGAGCAGAAAGAGGGAGTGAGAAAGAGAACGAGAAGAGAGAGATCAAATAGAGCAGAGAGAGAGAGAAAGAGAGAGATCAAATAGAGCAGAGAGAGAGAAATAGAGAGATCAAATAGAGCAGAGAGAGAAAGAAAGAGAGAGATCAAATAGAGCAGAGACAGAGAAAGAGAGAGATCAAATAGAGGAGAGAGAGAGATCAAATAGAGGAGAGAGAGAGATCAATAGAGAGAAAGAAAGAGAGAGATCAAATAGAGAGAGAGAGAGTGAGAGAGATCAAATAGAGCAGAGAGAGAAAGAGAGATCAAATAGAGCAGCGATAGAGAAAGAGAGAGAGAGAGAGAGATCAAATAGAGCAGAAAGAGGGAGTGAGAAAGAGAACGAGAAAGAGAGAGATCAAATAGAGCAGAGAGAGAGAGAAAGAGAGAGATCAAATAGAGCAGAGAGAGAAAGATCCAAATAGAGCAGAGAGAGAGTGAAAGAGAGAGATCAAATAGAGCAGAGAGAAAGAGAAATATCAAATAGAGCAGAGAGAGAGATCAAAGAGCAGAGAGAGAAAGAGAAAGAGGGAGATCAAATAGAGCAGAGAGAGAGAGAGAGATCAAATAGAGGAGAGAGAAAGAGAGAGATCAAAGAGGAGAGAGAGAAAGAGAGAGGTCAAATAGAGGAGAGAGAGAGATCAAATAGAGGAGAGAGAGAGAAAGAAAGAGAGAGATCAAATAGAGCAGAGAGAGAGAGAAAGAGAGATCAATAGAGAGAGATCAAATAGAGGAGAGAGAGAGAGATCAAATAGAGCGAGAGAGAGAGATCAAATAGAGCAGAGAGAAATAGAGAGATCAAATAGAGCAGAGAGAGAGAAATAGAGAGATCAAATAGAGCAGAGAGAGAGAAATAGAGAGATCAAATAGAGCAGAGAGAGAGAGAAAGAGAGATCAAATAGAGCAGAGAGAGAGAAAGAGAAAGAGAGAAATTAAATAGAGCAGAGAGAGAGAGAGAAAGATCAAATAGAGGAGAGAGAAAGAGAGAGATCAAAGAGGAGAGAGAGAAAGAGAAGAGAGAGAGAGATCAAATAGAGCAGAGAGAGAGAAAGAGAAAGAGAGAGATCAAATAGAGCAGAGAGAGAGAGATCAAATAGAGCAGAGAGAGAGAGATCAAATAGAGCAGAGAGAGAGAGAGAGAAAGAGAGAGATCAAAGAGGAGAGAGAGAAAGAGAGAGATCAAATAGAGGAGAGAGAGAGAGATCAAATAGAGGAGAGAGAGAGAAAGAAAGAGAGAGATCAAATAGAGCAGAGAGAGAGAAAGAGAAAGAGAAAGAGAGAGATCAAATAGAGCAGAGAGAGAGAGATCAAATAGAGCAGAGAGAGAGAGAGATCAAATAGAGCAGAGAGAGAGAGAAAGAAAGAGAGAGATCAAATAGAGAGAGAGAGAGTGAGAGAGATCAAATAGAGCAGAGAGAGAAAGAGAGATCAAATAGAGCAGCGATAGAGAAGAGAGAGAGAAAGAGAGATCAAATAGAGCAGAGAGAGAGAGAGAAAGAGAGATCAAATAGAGCAGAGAGAGAGAAAGAGAGAAATTAAATAGAGCAGAGAGAGAGAGAAAGAGAGAGATCAGAGGAGAGAGAGAAAGAGAGAGATCAAATAGAGGAGAGAGAGAGAGATCAAATAGAGGAGAGAGAGTGAAAGAAAGAGAGAGATCAAATAGAGCAGAGAGAGAGAGATCAAATAGAGCAGAGAGAGAGAGAGATCAAATAGAGCAGAAAGAGGGAGTGAGAAAGAGAACGAGAAAGAGAGAGATCAAATAGAGCAGAGAGAGAGAGAGATCAAAGAGCAGAGAGAGAGAGAAAGAGAGAGATCAAATAGAGCAGAGAGAGAAAGATCAAATAGAGCAGAGAGAGAAAGAGAAAGATCAAATAGAGCAGAGAGAGATGGAGAAAGATCAAATAGAGCAGAGAGAGAGAGATCAAATAGAGCAGAGAGAGAGAAAGAGAAAGAGAGAGATCAAATAGAGCAGAGAGAGAGAGAAAGAGAGAGATCAAATAGAGAGAGAAAGAGAGAGATCAAAGAGGAGAGAGAGAGATCAAATAGAGGAGAGAGAGAGAAAGAAAGAGAGAGATCAAATAGAGCAGAGAGAGAGAAAGAGAGATCAAATAGAGAGAGATCAAATAGAGGAGAGAGAGAGATCAAATAGAGCAGAGAGAAATAGAGATCAAATAGAGCAGAGAGAAATAGAGAGATCAAATAGAGCAGAGAGAGAGAGAAATAGAGATCAAATAGAGCAGAGAGAGAGAGAAATAGAGAGATCAAATAGAGCAGAGAGAGAAAGAAGGAGAGAGATCAAATAGAGCAGAGAGAGAGAATGACGTACCAGGTCTAAAGGTTACATTAGCACTGAGCCAAAGATCAAAGCACACTAATGAGTCTAGTAATGTGGGGCGGCAGGTAGCCTTGTGGTTAGAGTGTTGGGCCAGTAAACGAAAGGTGACAAGGTAAAAATCTGTCGTTCTACCCCTGAGCAAAGAAGTTAACCCACTGTTCCCTGGCGCCGAAGATGTCGATTAAGGCAGCCCCCCGCACCTCTCTGATTCAGAGGTGTTGGGTTAAATGCGGAAGACACATTTCAGTTGAAGGCATTCAGTTGTACAACTGACTAGGTATCCCCCTTTCCCCTAATGTCCCCCTCTCCTGACATTCACTGCATGATCAAAAGTATGTGGACACTTGCTTGTTGAACATCTCATTCCAAAATCATGGGCATCAATATGGAGTTGGTCCCCCCTTTGCTGCTATAACAGACTCCACTCTTCTGGGAAGGCTTTCCACTAGATGTTAGAACATGGCTGAATGGAAGCAAGTCCCCGCAGCAACAAGAGCATTAGTGAGGTCAAGCACAGATGATGGGTGATTAGGCCTGGCTCGCAGTCTGTGTTTAAATTCATCCCAAAGGTTTTCGATTGGGTTGAGGTCAATGCTCTGTGCAGGCCAGTCAAGTTGTTCCACACCGATCTCAACAAACCATTTCTGTATGTGACTTGCTTGTGCACAGGTGCATTGTCATTCTGAAACAGGAAAGGGCCTTCTACAAACTGTTGCCACAAAGTTGGAAGCACAAAATCATCTAGAACAGGGGTTCTTAAACTTTTTCATCCTGGGACCCAAATGAGAAATTCTGTGTTTTCCTGGCTACCAAGCTGAGGAATATAAGCAACTATAGATAAACATCGGAACATTTCAGTGCCCTTATGCCTAAAAAGAATGCAATTCATACAAAGACAAATACCAATGAAATACCCTGAAATAGATTTGTGTTTTTCCCCCATTAAAAACACTCTTACATACCTGTCTAGGTTGGAATTGTTGCTGTTAAAATACAATAAATAATTTCATTCTGAACTGGAATAAACTGATTGATCCCCTAACACAGATGTAGACCAGAAAACAAGTTTGTGGGAGTTTTCAACTTGCATGTCTATTCTGGGCTCAGTTTCTGACTACAACACTGAGGTCATGCTCAGCATGGAGTCTGTTCCTGTACTTGAAAACCCTGACTCGCATAGGTATGTGGTGCCAAACTGGACCAGAACATCTACTGCTTTCTCAGTCAGGCAGTAGACTGCTTCCTGCTGTAGATGAGCAACCCAGAACTGTGTGAGTGTTTGTCTCAAAAAGCATCTTGCTTCAATCAGTTTATTCCAGTTAAGAATCAAATCTAGCTTGCTTTGGCTAATATCAGCTAGCTATTAGCTGAGTACAAGGGGATTGCTTGAAAGAGAAACTCACATCTACTACTATGAGAGACAGTAGTCCCTTCTGCTTATCACCATCACCTGTTATAAAATGACAATGTCGTGCTAATTGACTTACTTTTCGAAGCACTGTTTCCTGACGCATTCTGCCCTGTTCTGAAATAACTCCCTGTTTAACGTTAACGTCATGTTTGGTCAGGACATGTCATTTTATTAATTTGGCCGTGTCGAGAGACTCATTACTAAACACTTCCCCACACAAAACAGATTGTGGACGCTCCTCGATATTTCTCAAAGTTTGTATGAAAGAGACAAAAAGTAATCACTGTATTTGCTCAGTCAGAACTTGTGGCTAGCAGGAGTCCATTTCATGACAGCGGTGAGTGATGGCGAGTGGGAATAACAATCAGTGGCTTGAACAACAGCGCTGCAGCGTGTGGGTCGCGGAGTGATCTTCAAGAAAACTGCAGAAAAAAGATCCGGTAAACAGCGAAGCACATGGACATCTCCCTCTACAACCTCTCCCCAAACTGAGACCGCTGATAAGCGCAGAGAGCGCACTGAACGGATAGCATGGTTGCACTTGGCCAAATTAATGAAATAATTATACATTTACGTCGCGACCAACCATTAACAGGTCCACGACCCACTTTGGGTCTCGACCCATACTTTAAGAAACGCTGGTCTAGAATGCCATTGTATGCTGTAGAGTTAAGATTTCGCTTCACTGGTCACATTGGCAGTAAACCTACCCTAACCAGAAACCGTGGATAGATGGCTGCCAATGTTTGTCTATGGAGATTGCATGGCTGTGTACTCGATTTTCTATACCTGTCAGCAACGGGTGTAACTGAAATAGTCAAATCCACTCATTTGAATGGGTGTCCACATACTTCTGTATATATAATGTATCTTCTACTTATTTTGAGATTAATCTCATCATTGATAACCCAATATTTCCACTGGTGATAATATGCTATGTGTGCATACAGTATCTGCTCATTCTGCAAAGGTATCTGGCACGATCAAATCTCAATCTACTAATGTTCTATTGTAATTACTTAGGACTTTATAATTATATTTCTATAGGGGGTAGATCAGCTTTAATATTGCAGACAGATTGTAGCTTCCATCAATGTAATTGTCTGCATATTTTCCAATCCCCCATCTTTTTGGGGGGTACACACACACACACACACACACACACACACACACACACACACACACACACACACACACACACACAAACCCACATATATATAAACATACATACACATACACATATTTAAAATATATATATTTTTTCCTTTATTTCCTGCAAACCCTACCATAGCAGTTGGAGTAAACTAATAAACAATAACACTCAGGCTTCTACTTCCAGCTTATACATACTATGTACATTTTACAGACACAATCTATTTTACAATAGTTAGATTTTGTTTGTTTTTAGTCCTTCATCTATTTCTGATGTCCACACAATTTGATTTCTATTTGCCATATTTTTAACTGTGCTATTTCACAACAGTTCTGAACCTATATACATTTTACAGACACTGTATATTTTACAATGACTTTGGACTTTCCTGGAGTAGGCTACAATAGTGTTATCAAAAAATGCCATCTTAAAACGGGAACAGCAGTAAAGGTTTGGTCACGCAGGTTGAGGATGTGAATACAGTTGCCTCCTCAAGCCCCAAAGGTAATTTACTAGGTAGAAGTTGAGTGGGAGCACATTCTCTCTTGTACAATAAATAGCCTAATGACCTGGAGAAGAAAGGCAGAGCATGATAATATGCATACAGTGGCTAGTGAAAGTATTCACCCCCGTTGGCATTTTGCCTATTTTGTTGTCTTACAACCTGGAATTAAAATAGTTTTTTTGGGGGGGTTGTATCATTTAATTTACACAACATGCCTAACACTGTGAAACGAACAAGAAATAAGACAAAAAAAACGGAACTTGAGCATGCGTACTATTCACCCCCCCCCAAAGTCAATACTTTGTTGAGCCACCTTTTGCAGCAATTACAGCTGCAAGTCACTGAGGGTATGTCTCTATAAGCTTGGCACATCTAGCCACTGGGATTTTTGACCATTCTTCAAGAAAACTGCTCCAGCTCCTTCAAGTTGGATGGGTTACGCTGGTGTACAGCAAGCTTTAAGTCATACCACCGATTCTCAATTGGATTGAGGTCTGGGCTTTGACTAGGCCATTCCAAGACATTTAAATGTCTCCCCTTAAACCACTCGAGTGTCGCTTTAGCAGTATGCATAGGGTCATTGTCCTGCTGGAAAGTGAACCTCCGTCCCAGTCTAAAATGTCTGGAAGACTGAAACAGGTTTCCCTCAAGAATTTCCCTGTATTTAGCGCCATCCATCATTCCTTCAATTCTGACCAGTTTCCTTGTCCCTGCCGATGAAAAATGGGATGGTGTTCTCTGGGTAAGGAGGTGTTGGGTTTGCACCAGACATAGCGTTTTCCTTGATGGCCAAAAAGCTACATTTTAGTCTCATCTGACCATAGTACCCCCATCCACATGTTTGGGGAGTCTCCCACATGCCTTTTGGCGAACACCAAATGTGTTTGTTTATTCTTTAAGCAATGGCTTTCTTCTAGCCACTCTTCAGTAAAGCCCAGCTCTGTGGAGTGCACGGCTTAAAGTGGTCCTATGGACAGATACTCCCATCTCTGCTGTGGAGCTTTGCAGCTCCTTCAGGGTTTTCTTTGATCACTTTGTTGCCTCTCTGATTAATGCCCTCCTTGTCTGCTCCATGTGTTTTGGTGGGCGGTCCTCTCTTGGCAGGTTTGTTGTGGTGCCATATTCTTAAAATTTTTTAATAATGGATTTTATGGTGCTCTGTGGGATGTTCAAAGTTTCTGATATTTTTTTCTAACCCAACCTTGATCTGTACTTCTCCACAACTTTGTCCCTGACCTGTTTGGAGAGCTCCTAGGTCTTCATAGTGCTGCTTGCTTGGGGGTACCCCTTGCTTAGTGGTGTTGCAGACTCTGGGGCCTTTCAGAACAGGTTCCGCTGGTGTACAGCGATCATGTGACACTTAGATTGCACACAGGTGGACTTTATTGAACTAATTATGTGACTTCTGAAGGTAATTGGTTGCACCAGATCTATTTAGGGGCTTCATAGTAAAGGGGGTGAATACATATGCACTCACCACTTTAACTTTTTTTATAGTTATTTTTTTCATTTCACTTCACCAATTTGGACTACTTTGTGTATGTCCATTACATGAAATCCAAATAAAAATGTATTTAAATTACAGGTTGTAAGGCAACAAAATAGGAAAAATGCCAAGGGGATGAATACATTTGCAAGGCTCTGTAGTATTGTAAGAAGCAGCAGGTGATGCTGCAGTGATTGTTTTACAGTTGATTATGTCAGTGACCCGCTGTCCAACTCTCTCTGATAAAGACACTCAATTTCAATTTCAATTCAAGGGGCTTTATTGGCATGGGAAACATATTTTTACATTGTCAAAGCAAGTGAAATAGATAATAAACAAAAGTTACAAAAACAATAGCAAATGTACAGTAAACATTACACTCCAAAATAATAAAAACACTTCACATGTCATATTATGTCATATACAGTGTTGTAATGATGTGCAAATAGTTAAAGTACAAAAGGAAAATAAATAAACAAAAATCTAGGTTGTATTTATAATGGTGTTTGTTCTTCACTGGTTGCCCCTTTTCTTGTGGCAACAGGTCACAAATCTTGCTGCTGTGATTCCACACTGTGGAATTTCACCCAATAGATATGGGAGTTTATCAAAATTGGATTTGTTTTCAAATTATTTGTGGGTCTGTGTAATCTGAGGGAAATATGTGTCTCTAATACAGCCATACATTTGGCAGGAGCTGAGGAAGTGCATCTCAGTTTCCACCTCATTTTGTGGGCAGTGAGCACATAGCCTGTCTTCTCTTAAGAGCCAGGTCTGCTTTCAGCAGCCTTTCTCAATAGCAATGCTCACTGAGTCTGTACATAGTCAAAGATTTCCTTAATTTTGGTCAGTCACAGTTGTCAGGTTTTCTGCCACTGTGTTTAGGGCCAAATAGCATTCTAGTTTTTTGTAAATTCTTTCAATGTGTCAAGTAATTATCTTTTTGTTTTCTCATGATTTGGTTGGGTCTAATTGTGTTGCTGTTGGGGCTCTGTGGTGTCTGTTTGTGAACAGAGCCCCAGGACCGGCTTGCTTAGAGGACTCTTCTCCAGGTTAATTTCTCTGTAGGCGATGGCTTTATTATGGAAGGTTTGGGAATCACTTCCTTTTAGGTGGTTGTAGAATTTAACTTCTCTTTTCTGGCTGGTATCGGCCTAATTCTGCTCTGCAAGCATTATTTGGTGTTTTACATTGTACACAAGATATTTCTATTGTCAAAGATTCACTTGCGGGTGAAGCACATTCCAGATGACGAATCTGATAACAGGGATTCTATTGTGACTTAACAAGACACAGGGTTCTTTAAAAGCCCATCCCTCTATCCCTACATCCCCCTGTTCCTCCACCTTGCAATCCCATCATCAATTCATCCCTCCATCCACGTCCCTCCATTCCTACATCCCACCATCCCTCTGTCATCAGGCAGTGTCTGGTAATGAGTGTTTAATTAGATGGGCTGTTTCAATTATCAGCCAGCCAACAGTAGTACCAATTACACTACATATTATACAACCCATTGGGGAGGAGACTGTAGCAGTATACCCACAGGGTGAATATGACCTCATAGTGTAGCAGTATACCTACAGGGTGAATATGACCTCATAGTGTAGCAGTATACCTACAGGGTGAATATGACCTCATAGTGTAGCAGTATACCTACAGGGTGATATGACCTCATAGTGTAGCAGTATACCTACAGGGTGAATATGACCTCATAGTGTAGCAGTATACCTACAGGGTGAATATGGCTTCATAATGTAGCAGTATACCTACAGGGTGAATATGGCTTCATAATGTAGCAGTATACCTACAGGGTGAATATGACCTCATAGTGTAGCAGTATACCTACAGGGTGAATATGACCTCATAGTGTAGCAGTATACCTACAGGGTGAATATGACCTCATAGTGTAGCAGTATACCTACAGGGTGAATATGTCCTCATAGTGTAGCAGTATACCTACAGGGTGAATATGTCCTCATAGTGTAGCAGTATACCTACAGGGTGAATATGGCTTCATAATGTAGCAGTATACCTACAGGGTGAATATGTCCTCATAGTGTAGCAGTATACCTACAGGGTGAATATGACCTCATAGTGTAGCAGTATACCTACAGGGTGAATATGACCTCATAGTGTAGCAGTATACCTACAGGGTGAATATGACCTCATAGTGTAGCAGTATACCTACAGGGTGAATATGACCTCATAGTGTAGCAGTATACCTACAGGGTGAATATGGCTTCATAATGTAGCAGTATACCTACAGGGTGAGTATGTCCTCATAATGTAGCAGTATACCTACAGGGTGAGTATGTCCTCATAATGTAGCAGTATACCTACAGGGTGAGTATGTCCTCATAATGTAGCAGTATACCTACAGGGTGAATATGTCCTCATAGTGTAGCAGTATACCTACAGGGTGAATATGACCTCATAGTGTAGCAGTATACCTACAGGGTGAATATGACCTCATAGTGTAGCAGTATACCTACAGGGTGAATATGACCTCATAGTGTAGCAGTATACCTACAGGGTGAATATGACCTCATAGTGTAGCAGTATACCTACAGGGTGAATATGGCTTCATAGTGTAGCAGTATACCTACAGGGTGAATATGACCTCATAGTGTAGCAGTATACCTACAGGGTGAATATGACCTCATAGTGTAGCAGTATACCTACAGGGTGAATATGTCCTCATAGTGTAGCAGTATACCTACAGGGTGAATATGACCTCATAGTGTAGCAGTATACCTACAGGGTGAATATGACCTCATAGTGTAGCAGTATACCTACAGGGTGAATATGACCTCATAGTGTAGCAGTATACCTACAGGGTGAATATGACCTCATAGTGTAGCAGTATACCTACAGGGTGAATATGACCTCATAGTGTAGCAGTATACCTACAGGGTGAATATGGCTTCATAATGTAGCAGTATATCCTGCAGCATTAACAGAGCAGTACCTATAGAGATCAGTAGCTGGAGGGGCCTGCAGGCAAAACCATCACATTCCTCATATTCGGATGGATCTATAAAATAAAAATAAAGAAGAGGAGAAGGAGTGGGAAAAGGAGGAGGGGAAGAAGCAGTGGTGGAGAAAGAGGAGGAGGGAGAGGAGGGCTGTTGCTGCAGCCCCAGTACTAGTGCAGCAGAGGGAGAGCGTGTGTGTCTGTGTGTCTGTGTGTCTGTGTGTGAGAGAGAAAGAGAGAGAGAGAGAAACAGCAGACTGACTGGCTGTGTGAGACTAACAAATGGTTGCCATGCAGCAGGAGGGGGGAACGTGCTTTTGGAGGGAGAGGTAGAGAGACAGAATGATAATGAAGAGGAGGAGGAGGAGGCAGCGAACCTGATGCTGAGCCATCTGACCAGCAGATGGGGGTTAGTCTTGTGTATCTAATGAGAGGACTATGGATGGAGAGATATATTTACGGAGGGAGGGCTGTGTGTGTGTGTGTGCGTAGCGTGCTCTAGGAAACAGCAGTTCTCCAGTAGAAACAGAAACAGCAGCAACAGGTTGGAAAGAATGTCACGACAGTGAGCTGCCTGCCTTCCTGCTGCCTACCTCTTCTCTACCCAACCACATCACATCTTCTGTCAACAGCACATCATCTATCTCTCTCTCTCCTTTTCTCCCTCCCTCTCTCCTTTTCTCCCTCCCTCTCTCTCCTTTTCTCCCTCCCTCTCTCTCCTTTTCTCCCTCCCTCTCTCCTGCTCTCTTTCTCTCTCTCCTGCTCTCTCTCTCTCGCTCTCTCTCCTTTTCTCCCTCCCTCTCTCTCTCTCTCCTTTTCTCCCTCTCTCTCTCATTCTCTTACACTCTTTCTCCCACTATCTTCTCCCTCTCTCTCTCTCTGATCCATCTTTCTCATTTTCTCCTCTCTCTCTCTCCCACTATTTTCACTCTCTCCTCTCTCTCTCTTGCCACCTGCTGCTCAGTCATACCCCAGGCAGAAAGAGGCTAGTGTTGGTATCGTATGAGAGCAATCCTCATTCCTCACAGACCTCTGTCTTTTCTCCTTTCTGTTATCATGTGTTGTCAGTCTCCATCACCTCCTTTTGTGATGAGATTACACCATCTGTCCAGCTGCTACTCACAACAAGCAACAGGTACAGAGGCTTTCTCCTTATTATACTATGCATCACAATGCATGTGTGATGTCAGGTTTTTGTTTGATATCCTATCGCTTATATGGTTTATGCCATGATGCATTTTCATTTAGTTATGGCATCAATGGAGAATAAGTCGAATTGAATTGGACATAGGCTTTGAACCGCATGTTATTGTTGTGCGGACTGTGTGTTTTTAATGTTATGACTGAACGTTAGATTGTCGTGTCTCTGTCTGTCTTCCTCTGTCTCTCTGGTGTGTATGTCCATGTTAGCGGTCTGCCGACTTCAGTTATGTGTACGATGAACAGAGGAGCTGGAGCGTGTGGATGTTTTAACGTTGTGTTTGATTAGATATTTACAGAGGAGCTATTTATACATGACTATTTATTAATGTTTCATTTCATTCAGTTCAATCATATTGGGTGGTGTCATTGGGTGGTTTAGATACGTACAGTTGCCAAAGTAAATTATTTATATTAAATTGTATGTTATAGTAAATTCTAAACAGTACAGGAATTTAGTCTCCTTATGGGATCCTTTTATGACAAAACATGCAGATATACAGTGAACAATCTAAGGTAAACGACTCCAACACAGCACCAACCCCCTCTCTTCCTCTGCTCTCTCTCTGTCTTTCTCTCTCTCTCCACTCTCTGCCTCTCTCTCTCTCTCTCTCTCTCTCTCTCTCTCTCCACTCTCTGTCTCTCTCTCTGTCTCTCTCCAGGTAGCATGCAGGCTTCTCCCCGTCTGGGCGTGTGTTCACCATGTGAAGCTAGCTTCCTGCTATGAGCGTGTGTTCACCAGGGTCATATTCATTAGTGTACACTGTAGCAAAATGGAAAACAAAAACAAGCATTTCTCATTGGACAAGTCCAGGTAGTCCCCCCTGTTTCAGTCCGTTTTCTTCAGTTTGGTGCTAGTGAACACCACCCATGTGTAGCCTCCACTATAACCACTCCCCGACTGCTATGAGTGACAGTGAAATGCTTCTCAACTCCTTGATCCTGTCGGAGCAGAAGGCAGCATTTGCCTTCATAGGGATGTTGCTGCTGGTCCTGGGCCTGCTCATAGTCCGGTGTTTCAGGATCCTTCTGGACCCCTACAGTAGCATGCCCTCCTCCAACTGGTCTGACGGGATAGAGGGCCTGGAGAAAGGGACATTTGAATATGCACTGACCTAACACAGAAGGATACACACATCACATACATTGATTGCAGAGGCACGTATGCACGTACACAAGCATGCACACAGGAATGAGTATGCATTCATGCACACGCACGCAGAAAACACACACACACCACAGACACATTAGATCCCAGCCAGCCCCTGAAAACTGGAATGAATTAACTGAAGATGAAGCTGTTTCTGTGAGCTTTTACTGAAACTCTGTCCAGCTCATTGTCTTAGGTAGGCTTTGCTTTCGTCGTCCGAGGGACTACAGCGCCACGTAGGACTGACGCCACCTGTGGAAAGACAATGCGTTCCACATGGGTAACATGTGAGTTGGTATTGAGCCTGGTTAGAGAGAACAGAGAACCATGCCTGTGGCAAGATGGAGGTCTCAGGGAAAACCACACATCTAGTGATTCATTTGGAGAAAGGTGAGAACGGACTAATTCTGATCCTGATTCAGACAGGAGTAACATGGAGGAGAGGATCCCATCTTTCACATGGCTCTGCTCTACACAACACAGCAATGTACGGATGGAAACAGGGTAATACAAGAATACCATACCAGAGCTAATCAACCATCAAAGTGCTGTTTGCCTGTCATCCTAATGGATTGTTGTGTTGTTCATTTAGGTCCTATAGAACAACATTGTTATATTACAGTAAGACTGATATTGACTGACCAGTTTCAAACGGATGATGTTGATGATGGTGAAGATGAGGAGGAGGAGAAGAAGGATGATGATAATGATGATGATGTTTTTTTTATTTAACCTTTATTTAACTAGGCAAGTCAGTTAAGAACAAATCCTAATTTAAAATGACGGCCTACTTGGGCCAAACCCGGATGACGCTGGGCCAATTATGCGCCGCGCTATGGGACTCCCAATCACGGCCGGATGTGATACAGCCTGGATGATGATGATGGGGATGATAACATTGATGATGATGATGGTGATGATAACATTGACGATGATAATGATGATGACTAGTGCATTACATGTGTGTAATGTTCTTTTGTAAACCTACTCATCTGGCAGAGAGATACTATGTCTGAACTGTGATTTATCTGGACATGGTGTACGGAACTGTTTCTAATCAATGCAACAATGGTCTTCAGAGTGAGTACTGTATGTATGTACTGTTGATAAGAGAAGAGAAGTGAAGAGAAGAGAAGAGAGGAGGCTGTCATCTCAGAGACAAAGGTTTTTAACGTTGGGAGAGTCTGTCACTGGCTGTCTCCTGAGGGAAAGGTTACTGGGATAATGATGGTGGAGGAGTGTTTATCCACACTGCACACGCTTCACCCTTCTTCACACCTCCTACCCTGCACAGTCTTATCCCCTCCTCACCCATCCTCCCCTGCACAAGACTACCTCTCTCACCCCTCCTCACGCTTCTTACCCCCTCCTTCCTCTCCTTTATCTACTCACACTTCCTCCTCCTCACCCATACTCACTCCTCCACACCATCCTCCTCACTCTTTCTCACTCCTCCTAACCCTAGGAATGGAGGAGAGAGCCCTCACCCAGACAGAAACAGAATGTTCATCTCAGAATGTTCATCTCAGTGCTGTGAATCTGCCTTACTGTGACCTATGGGTTTACGTGCCTTTGTTTAGAAATATTTGCCCGTGTGTGTGTGTGCACATGCTTGTGTGTGTATCTGTGTGTGCACGCACGTGTGTGTGTGATCATGCTTGTATGTGTGCGTGCGTATGTCATGATGACTGATGACGGTGTATCTACTCAACTGTTGCTCAGAGCCAGAGGAAGAGACAACTCATTGCTGTTGGAATAAATCATGTCAAATAAAAACTACTTTATTTAAACAAATGTATTATTAATGCTTCCTGTGTCTACAAAATATATGATAAAACAATTCACACATCTATTCAATCACTTATCGTCTTGAATACTAACATTGAAGTGATTGATGTATTACTGATTTATGGACTAAAACGGATACCACAATGGCCCTCAAAGAACTTCACTGGACTTTACTGGAAACCACATATCCTGAGGCTGCATTTATTGTAGCTCCCGGAATTATATCAACATATTGATTGTTGTACTCGCGCTGCTAAAACCCTCAACCGTTTCTATACTACTTTCCAGAAAGCATTGAAGGCCCTCCCCCGCCCTCCATCCGGCAAATCGGACCCAAATTCCATCTTGCTTTTCCCCTCCTATAGGCAGATACTCAAACAGGATACACCCGTAGTGAGGACTAGAGGTCGACCAATTATGATTTTTCAACGCCTATACCGATTATTGGAGGACCAAAAAAAGCCGATACCAATTAAATCGGACGATTTCTTTTTTGTAATAATGACAATTACAACAATACTGAATGAACACTTATTTTAACTTACTATAATGCATCAATAAAAATCTATTTAGCCTCAAGTAAATAATGAAACATGTTCAATTTGGTTTAAATAATGCAAAAACAAAGTGTTGGAGAAGTAAAAGTGCAATATGTGCCATGTAAAAAAGCTAACATTTGCGTTCCTTGCTCAGAACATGAGAACATATGAAAGTTGGTGGTTCCTTTTAACATGAGACTTCAATATTCCAAGGTAAGAGGTTTTAGGTTGCAGTTAATATAGTATTTATAGGACTATTTCTCTCTATACCATTTGTATTTCATATACCTTTGACTACTGGATGTTCTTATAGGAACTATAGTATTGCCAGTGTAACTGTATAGCTTCCGTCCCTCTCCTCGCTCCTACCTGGGCTCGAACCAGGAACACATCGACAACAGCCACACTCGAAGCAGCGTTACCTATCGCTCCACAAAAGCCTTGCAGAGCAAGGGGAATAACTACTCCAAGTCTCAGAGCGAGTGACGTTTGAAACGCTATTAGCGCCCATCCCGCTAACTAGCCAGCCATTTCACATCTGTTACACCAGCCATTAGGCTGATAGGCTTGAAGTCATAAACAGCGCTGTGCTTGCGAAGAGCTGCTGGCAAAACGCACGACAGTGCTGTTTGAATGAATGCTTACGAGCCTGCTGCTGCCTACCATCGCTCAGTCAGACTGCTCTATCAAATCATAGACTTAATTATAACATAACACACAGAAATACGAGCCTTTGGTCATTAATATGGTCGAATCCAGAAACGATCATTTTGAAAACAAGTGAACTACGGAACCGTTCGGCATTTTATCTAACGGGTGTCATCCCTAAGTCTAAATATTCTTGTTACATTGCAGAACCATCAATGTTATGTCATAATTACGTAAAAATTCTGGCAAATTAGTTCGCAATGAGCCAGGCGGCCCAAACTGTTGCATATACCCTGACTCTGCGTGCAATGAACGCAAGATAAGTGACACAATTTCACCTGGTTAATATTGCCTGCTAACCTGGATTTCTTTTAGCTAAATATGCAGGTTTAAAAATATATACTTCTGTGTATTGATTTTAAGAAAGGCATTGGTGTTTATGGTTAGGTACAGTCGTCCAACGATTGTCCTTTTTTCGCAAATGCGCTTTTGTTAAATCATCCCCCAGCGTTGCATTGATTATATGCTAGATAAGGACACGCTAGATAAACTAGTAATATCATCAACCATGTGTAGTTATAACTAGTGATTGTTTTTTATTCGATAAGTTTAATGCTAGCTAGCAATTTACCTTGGCTTCTACTGCATTCGCGTAACAGGCAGTCTCCTTGTGGAGTGCAAAGAGAGGCAGGTGGTTAGAGCGTTGGACTAGTTAACTGTAAGGTTGCAAGATTGGATCCCCCGAGCTGACAAGGTGAAAAATCTGTCGTTCTGCCCCTAAACAAGGCCGTTATTAACCCACCGTTCCTAGGCCGTCATTGAAAATAAGAATGTGTTTTCTCAACTGACTTGCCTAGTTAAATAAAGGCATAAAAATAAATAAAAAATAGGCAAAATTGGCGGCCAAAAATACCGATTTCCGATTGCTATGAAAACTTGAAATCGGCCCTAATTAATCAGCCATTCTGAGCTCTAGTGAGGACTATTCAACGCTGGTCTGACCAATCCGAATCCCCGCTTCAAGATTGTTTTGATCACGTGGACTGTGTTTTGATCACGTGGACTGGGATATGTTCAGAGTAGCTTCAGAAAATAACATTGACACATATACGGATACGGTGAATGAGTTTATGTATTACTGATATATTGCTCTCGCCAGTTCATACAACACTATTGTTTCTAAGATGGCGTAGCAGTCAGACGTCTTTGTCTTGTCTCGTCCCATGTAGATATATATACAGTGCCTTGCGAAAGTATTCGGCCCCCTTGAACTTTGCGACCTTTTGCCACATTTCAGGCTTCAAACATAAAGATATAAAACTGTATTTTTTTGTGAAGAATCAACAACAAGTGGGACACAATCATGAAGTGGAACGACATTTATTGGATATTTCAAACTTTTTTAACAAATCAAAAACTGAAAAATTGGGCGTGCAAAATTATTCAGCCCCTTTACTTTCAGTGCAGCAAACTCTCTCCAGAAGTTCAGTGAGGACCTCTGAATGATCCAATGTTGACCTAAATGACTAATGATGATAAATACAATCCACCTGTGTGTAATCAAGTCTCCGTATAAATGCACCTGCACTGTGATAGTCTCAGAGGTCCGTTAAAAGTGCAGAGAGCATCATGAAGAACAAGGAACACACCAGGCAGGTCCGAGATAGTGTTGTGAAGAAGTTTAAAGCCGGATTTGGATACAAAAATATTTCCCAAGCTTTGAACATCCCAAGGAGCACTGTGCAAGCGATAATATTGAAATGGAAGGAGTATCAGACCACTGCAAATCTACCAAGACCTGGCCGTCCCTCTAAACTTTCAGCTCATACAAGGAGAAGACTGATCAGAGATGCAGCCAAGAGGCCCATGATCACTCTGGATGAACTGCAGAGATCTACAGCTGAGGTGGGAGACTCTGTCCATAGGACAACAATCAGTCGTATATTGCACAAATCTGGCCTTTATGGAAGAGTGGCAAGAAGAATGCCATTTCTTAAAGATATCCATAAAAAGTGTTGTTTAAAGTTTGCCACAAGCCACCTGGGAGACACACCAAACATGTGGAAGAAGGTGCTCTGGTCAGATTAAACCAAAATTGAACTTTTTGGCAACAATGCAAAACGTTATGTTTGGCGTAAAAGCAACACAGCTCATCACATTTATACGGAGACTTGATTACACACAGGTGGATTGTATTTATCATCATTAGTCATTTAGGTCAACATTGGATCATTCAGAGGTCCTCACTGAACTTCTGGAGAGAGTTTGCTGCACTGAAAGTAAAGGGGCTGAATAATTTTGCACGCCCAATTTTTCAGTTTTTGATTTGTTAAAAAAGTTTGAAATATCCAATAAATGTCGTTCCACTTCATGATTGTGTCCCACTTGTTGTTGATTCTTCACAAAAAAATATCTTTATGTTTGAAGCCTGAAATGTGGCAAAAGGTCGCAAAGTTCAAGGTGGCCGAATACTTTCGCAAGGCACTGTATATCTTTCTTTTCCCTCGCATTCTTTTTAATATTTTTCCTAAACCTCAACTTCAAAATACTCTCCTGCAACCCGCCTCACCCAATGTGGTGTGCATCTGTTTTTTTTCTAAAGTATTTCCATTTACCTTCTGAACTGGAATACCACAACTGAAGCTAGCTAGCTAACTAGCTACCAGCTATCAGTCAGCTAACCACTGCTAGAGGTCATCAGCTAACCTTTAGCTCGGAAAGCTCTCGCCAGTTCGTACAACGCGTTTCAAACCAGAGCATACAGGACCTATTTTTCTCTCCATATCCCAGGATTCCTACCTCAAACTCTGAACCTTTTCATCTGGATCATGGCAGCTAGCTAACTGCAATCCGGGTTGACTACTCCTGGCTAACGTTTCCGTCCCGGATAAAGCACCAACTAGCCTGGAGCTAGCCCATGCTAGACCCATCTCCCGGCTAGGGCTCCTGAGCTACTCCTGAAGCCCACTCCTCGGCTACAATATCCGGACCCTTTCTACTGCTGGTACGGGGCACGGAACCCCGCCGATCCTTCACGACTGGAATACCGACATAATATGCCCAAGGATCCCAACAGGCCCCTCAGGTGCGACGTCCCCTGAAGGCCCATTCTGCTAAACGCGGCCTGCTAGCTGTCTATAGCATATTGGACTGTTAGCTGATCAATCGGCCAGTTTCTTGGACCACTATACCCATTTTGCCAATTGGACTTGGACCCCTCTGCTACCCTACTAATTCCATGACTGGTCTTTCGATGTCACCGCACGAGGAGGCAAGAACAGACTTTCCCCCATCGCGACGTCCCTCTAAGTCCCTTATGCTAGCTTGCTAGCCCCAGCCTGCTAACTGCTAGCTTTCTAGCCCTGGCCTGCTAACTGCTAGCTTGCTAGCCCTGGCCTGCTAACTGTCTGAATCGCCGTGTCCCCAGCCAGCCCAACCACTCACTGGACCCGTATGCCTCTCCCTAATATCAATATGCCTTGTCCATTACTGTCCTGGTTAGTGATTACTGTCTTATTTCACTGTAGAGCTTCTAGCCCTGCTCAATATGCCTTAACCAACCATGTTGTTCCACCTCCCACATATGCGATGACATCACCTGGTTTAAACGTCTCTAGAGACGATATCTCTCTCATCATTACTCAATGCCTAGGTTTACCTTCAATGTACTCTCTTCCTACCATACCTTTGTCTGTACATTATGCCTTCAATCTATGCTATCGTGCCCAGAAACCTGCTCCCTTTACTCTCTGTTCCGAATGTGCTAGACGGCCAGTTCTTATAGCCTTTAGCCGTACCCTTATCCTACTTCTCCTCTGTCCCTCTGGTGATGTAGAGGTTAATCTAGCCCCTTATAGCCTTTAGCCGTACCCTTATCCTACTTCTCCTCTGTCCCTCTGGTGATGTAGAGGTTAATCCAGGACCTGCAGTGCTTAGCTCCACTCCTACTCCCCAGGTGCTCTCATTTGTTGACTTCTGTAACCATAAAAGCCTTGGTTTTATGCATGTTAACATTAGAAGCCTACTCCCTAAGTTAGCTTTATTCACTGCTTTAGCACATTCTGCCAACCCAGATGTTTTAGCCGTGTCTGAATCCTGGCTTGGGAAAACCACCAAAAACCCAGAAATTTCCATCCCTAACTATAACATTTTCCGCCAAGATAGAACTGCCAAAGGGGGCTGTGTTGCAATATACTGCAGAGATAGCCTGCAGAGTTCTATCTTATTATCCAGGTCTGTACTAAAACAATTCTAGCTTCTACTTTTAAAATTCCACCTTTCCAGAAACAAGTATCTCACCGTTACCGCTTGCTATAGACCACCCTCTGCCCCCAGCTGTGCCCTGGACACCATATGTGAACTGATTGCCCCCATCTATCTTCTGAGCTCGTGCAGCTAGGTGACCTAAACTGGGACATGCTTAACACCCCGGCCTTCCTACAATCTAAGCTTGATGCCCTCAATCTCACAAATTAAAAATGAACCTACCAGGTACAACCCCAAATCCGTAAACACGGGCACCCTCATAGATATCATCCTAACTAACTTGCCCTTCAAATACACCTCTGCTGTTTTCAACCAAGATCTCAGCGATCACTGCCTCATTGCCTGCATCCGTAATGGGTCTGCGGTCAAACGACCACCCCTCATCACTGTCAAACGCTCCCTAAAACACTTCAGCGAACAGGCCTTTCTAATCGACCTGGCCGGGGTATCCTGGAATGACATTGACCTCATCCCGTCAGTAGAGGATGCCTAGTTATTCTTTAAAAGTGCCTTACTCACTATCTTAAATGTAAAAAAAAATAGAACTTAGAACAAAAAAATGTAGAACTAGGAATAGATATAGCCCTTGGTCCACTCCAGACCTGTCTGCCCTTGACCAGCACAAAAACATCCTGTGGCGTTCTGCATTAGCATCGAATAGCCCCCGTGATATGCAACTTTTAAGGGAGGTTAGGAACCAATAGACACAGGCATGCTTTTTAGGAAAGCTAAGAATAGCTTTTTTAAACAGAAATTTGCATCCTGTAGTACAAACTCAAAAAGGTTCTGGAACACTGTAAAGTCCATGGAGAATAAGAGCACCGCCTCCCAGCTGCCCACTGCACTGAGACTAGGAAACACTATCGCTATTGATAAATCCACAATAATTGAGAATTTCAATAAGCATTTTTCTACGGCCGGCCATGCTTTCCACCTGGCTACCCCTACACCGGTCAACAGCCCTGCGCTCCCCACAGCAACTCGCCCAAACTTCCCCTGCTTCTCCTTCACCCAAATCCAGATAGCTGATGTTCTGAAAGAGCTGCAAAATCTGGACCCCTACAAATCAGCCGGTCTAGACAATCTGGACCCTCTCTTTCTAAAATTATCTGGCGAAATATTTGCAATCCCTATTACTAGCCTGTTCAACCTCTCTTTCGTATCATCTGAGATTCAAATAGATTGGAAAGCTGCCGCGGTGCTCCCCCTCTTCAAGGGGGTAGACACTCTAGACCCAAACTGCTACAGACCTATATCTATTCTACCCTGCCTTTCTAAGGTCTTTGAAAGCCAAGTTAACAAACAGATTACGGACCATTTCGAATCTCACCGTACCTTCTCCGCTATGCAATCTGGTTTCAGAGCTGGTCAGAGGTGCACCTCAGCCACGCTCTAGGTCCTAAAGGATATCATAACCGCCATCGATAAGAGACATTACTGTGCAGCCGTATTCCTCGAACTGGCTAAGGCTTTCGACTCTGTCAATCACAACATTCTTATTGGCAGACTCAACAGCCTTGGTTTCTCAAATGATTGCCTCGCTTGGTTCACCAACTACTTCTCCGATAGAGTTCAGTATGTCAAATTGGAGGGCCTGTTGTCCGGACCTCTGGCAGTCTATGGGGGTGCCACAGGATTCAAGTCTCGGACCGACTCTTCTCTGTATACATCAATGATGTCGCTCTCGCTGCTGGTGATTCTTTGATTCACCTCTACGCAGACGACACCATTCTGAAAACCTCTGGCCCTCGTTGAACACTGTGTTAACTAACCTCCAGATGAGCTTCAATGCCATACAACTCTCCTTCCGTGACCTCCAACCGCTCTTAAATGCAAGTAAAACTAAATGCATGTTCTTCAACCGATCACTGCCCACACCTGCCTGCTCATCCAGCACCACTACTCTCACTACTTCTGACTTAGAATATGTGGACAACTACAAATACCTAGGTGTCTGGTTAGACTAAACTCTCCTTCCAGACTCACATTAAACATCTCCAATCCAAAATTAAATCTATAAATCGGCTTCCTATTTCGCAACAAAGCATCCTTCACTCATCCTGCCAAACATACATTCGTAAAACTGTGACATTCAGCAATGTCATTTACAAAATAGCCTCCACACTCTACTCAACAAATTGGATGCAGTCTATCACAGTGCCATCTGTTTTGTCACCAAAGCCCCATATACTACCCACCACTGAGACCTGTATGATCTCGTTGGCTGGCCCTCGCTTCATACTCGTCGCCAAACCCACTGGCTCCAGGTCATCTACAAGTCTCTGCTAGGTAAAGCCCCGCCTCATCTCAGCTCACTGGTCACTATAGCAGCACCCACCCATAGCACGCGCTCCAGCAGGTATATCTCACTGGTCACCCCCAAAGCTAATTCATTTGGCCTCCTCTCCTTCATGTTCTCTGCTGCCAATGACTGGAACGAACTGCAAAAATCCCTGAAGCTGGAGACTCTTACCTCCCTCACTAACTTTAAGCACCAGCTGTCAGAGCAGCTCACAGATCACTGCACCTGTAAATAGCTCATCCCCATACTGTATTTATTTATTTATTTTGCTCCTTTGCACCTCAGTATCTCAACTTGCACATTCATCTTCTGCACATTCTACCATTCCAGTGTTTAATTGCTATATTGTAATTACTTCGCCACCATGGCCTATTTATTGCCTTACCTCTCTTATCCTACCTCATTCGCACATGCTGTATATAGATTTTTCTACTGTATTATTGATTGTATGTTTGTTTATTCCATGTGTAACTCTGTGTTGCTGTATGTGTCAAACTGCTTTGCTTTATCTTGACCAGGTCGCAGTTGCAAATGAGAACTTGTTCTCAACTAGCCTACCTGGTTAAATAAAAGGGGAAATGAATAAATAAATACAAATATCAGGAAGTGCATAGGAGATGTTGTACCCACAATGACTATTAAAACCTACCCCAACTAGAAACCATGGATAGATGGGAGCATTTGGGCAAAACCGAAAGCCCATGCATTTAACTAGGGCTAGAAGACTGGGAATATGGAAGAACACACAGTGTAGTTATTCCCTCTGCAAAGCAATCAAGCAGGCTAAACGTCGGTATAGGGACAAAGTTGAGTCCTAGTTCAACGGCTCCGAAACGAGACGCAAGTGGCAGGGTCTACAGACAATCATGGATTATAAAGGGAAAACCAGCCACGTCGCGGACACAGATGTCTTGCTTCCGTACAGGCTGAACACCTTCTTCGCTCGTTTTGAGGATAATACACTGCCACCGACGCGGCCCGCTATCAAGGACTGTGGACTCTCCTTCTCCATGGCCAACGTGAGTAAGGCATATAAGCGTGTTAACCCTCGCAAGGCTACCGGCCCAGATGATATCCCTAGCTGTGTCCTCAGAGCATGCATAGAACAGCTGGCTGGTGTGTTCACAGATATGTTTAATCTCTCCCTATCCAGGCTGTTGTTCCCACATGCTTCAAGATAGCCAACATTGTCCCTGTACATAAGAAAGCAAAGGTAACTGAACTAAATGACCATCACCCCGTAGCACTCACCTCTGTCATCATGAAGTGCTTTGAGAGACTAGTCAAGGATCATATCACCTCCACTTTACCTGCCACACTCGACCCACTTCAATTTGCTTACCGTCCCAATAGATCCACAGAATGATGCAATCGCCACTACATTGCACACTGCCTTGTCCCATCTGGACAAGAGGAATACCTATGTAAGTGTTACGTTCCCCAGTTTCTGTGTTGTAGATTGTGTATTACCAGCAGCTGATTGGTCGACTCCACGGCTAATTGTAGCTGACCCCGCCCCCTCGTCAGGACTCAGCGGTCTCCAATTTCCAATGCCTTCTGAAGCTATATAAAAGGCAGTGTTCTGTTCAGAAGAGAGATCATTGTTGGTAGGAGATTGCAGAGAGAGATTGAATGTGATATAGATCATTGCTGAGAGAGGAGGTTGATGGCTGAGGGGTATAGCATGTTGGTCGTTGGTATGTACTATGTTAGTTGTTGTTGGTAGCATCTTTGGTATGTTCTGTGTTTGTTGCTCTGTCAGAGCTTATTTAATGGCCTGAGTTAGTTTTTTCTCAGTTTCATTGTGAAGTGCATTGTTTAATATTCTGTTTCATTTGGAAAGGGGAAGGCACCCAGGGAGTGCTTAGGCAAGAGGCCCGTGGGCATACATATACCCGTAGTATATTCACTGTCTAGGCACACAAGGTAAGACCTGGGCGGACCACCCCCTGTATTTTGGTTAGGGCACCAGGTGGTGCTAAATTAAGTAAGTAGTGGGTAGGCAGGTAAGGTAGGAGATGGGGCTTTGAGATTTACTTTCTTTGCTTTGGTTCCATCCAGCCCCTTTTCCCCATATTACTGTATGAAGGAATACATTCAAGGTAAACTGTAAATTCTCTGCCTTTTGTCATCCTTACTCACTCCTACAGTCCATACCTCTTTCACTTCTTGGAGAGTTGAGTTGTAGCAGGGTGTTGCGTTCCCTCTTCATAGAGGCGTGCGTAACAGTAAGAATACTGTTCATTGACTATAGCTCAGCATTCAACACCATAGTTCCCTCCAAGCTCATCATCAAGCTCGAGGTCCTGGGTCTGAACCCCGCCCTGTGCAACTGGGTCCTGGACTTCCTGATGGGTTGCCCCCAGGTGGTGAAGGTAGGAAACAACACCTCTTCACTGATCCTCAACACTGGGGCCCCACAAGGGTGCGTGCTCAGCCCCCTCCTCTACTCCCTGTTCACCCATGACTGCGTGGCCAAGCACGCCTCCAACTCAATCATCAAGTTTGCAGATGAAACCACAGTAGTAGGCTTGCCAACAATGATGAGACTGCCTTCAGGGAGGAGGTGAGGGCTCTGTGAGTGTGGTGCCAGGAAAATAACCTCTCACTCAAAACTAAGGAGATGATTGTGGACTTCAGGAAACGGCAGAGGGTGCACCCCCCTATCCACATCGATGGGACCACAGTGGAGATGGTGGAAAGCTTCAAGTTCCTGTCACTGACAAACTGAAACAGACAGTGTGTTGAAGGCGCAATAGTGCCTCTTCAACCTCAGCTTAAAACCTAAAACCCTCACAAAATTTTACAGATGCACATTTGAGAGCATCCTGTCAGGCTGTATCACCATCTGGTACGGCAACTGCACCACCCACAACCGCAAAGCTCTCCAGAGGGTGGTGTGGTCTGCCTAAAGCATTACCGGTGGCAAACTTCCCGCCCTCCTGGACACTTACAGCATCCGGTGCCATAGGAAGGCCAAAAAGATAACCAAGGACATCAACCACCCGAGCCACTGCCTGTTCACCACGTTATCATCCAGAAGGCGAGGTCAGTACAGGTGCATCACAGCTGGGAGATAGAAGCTGTTTTTCAGTTTCTCGGTCAAGGCCATCATACTGTTAAACAGCCATCACTAGCACATCAGGGGCGGCTGCCTATAGACATAGATTAGGAGGCACTGGACACTTTTAGAAATGGATCACTAGCCATTGTAATAATGTTCCGTATCTGGCATTACTCATCTCATGTGTATAAACTGCACTCCACGCTATGTGCATATAGCTATTCATCTAGTGACAGCCATGTTTGGGGAAACTCCTCTAGTGTACCATACTGTCCTGTACAGCCTGTTGCCCAACCCTGTCCCTGCCCCGCCTGAACTCTGGACCTGGACTATCATCTACCATTATCAACCATTATTATTATTACCTGTGCTCTTCGGATCTCACCACCATGCCTAGGTCCATTTCCTGTTATACCATTATCAAGCTGAACATTTTACTTAAGAAGAGAAACATAGAAATACCGCACCTAGAACAGATCTACCGCTTCTTAAATGTGCTTTCAATGAGAATGAGAGATCTATAACGTTCTGTGGGAATTTGGTCAGGTAGCCCAAAAAGTGACATATTACAGCTTTAACTTGATTACCCTGTTGTAGGATTACTTTCATGCTATGCAGAACATTTTGTGTATTTGAGGCTTCTGAAGTTGGTAATCTGTACTCTGAAATTTCAGACTTGATTTTCTCCTACAACAAATGTATCTAAACCCCTACAAAAATGTTAATTAATTATAATCCAGATAATAATTCACATTTCCTGTTGCTGTAGAATTATTTTCCTGCTGTGACTAAAATGAAGGTCCTATATTGTAGCAATTGAATAGCAATATATAGCCTGTGTTTAGTCTCCGAGGTATCATCAGTTATTAGACTTTCCCTAATCTGCTATTAGAAACACGTGCTGCTCCTGGGGTGTTTTTGTCTTCAGGCTAAAGCCAAGGTCAGCCAAGGTCAGATACACAGCGACTGTGTCCCACCCTATTCCCTATCTAGTGCACTACTTTTGACCACTTGTCAAAAGTAATGCACTATGTAGGGAATATGATGCTATTTGGGACGTAGGCAGATATTAGCCCTGCCAGTCATTCACAGCTACATAAATGACTGGTAGTTCTGGGTAATAAGGAAGTTTACGTGTGAAGCCTTTTAAACAACACCCTAGCAGCAGCAGCTCAGGGTCGTATTCAATATAACACACTGCAGAAAACATTTTGCAACAGAACTAAAACAAGCATTTCTTATTGGACACATGTAGGTAGTCCCTCCCTGTTTCAGTCTGTTTTGTCCGTTTGGTGCCTGATGAATACAACCCAGGAGTCATGTGGCTGTAGAAAGAGAGAAAGGCCCTGGAGCTGTTCCTGTTATTAAGTCTCATATTAACTTCCATATTAACACCTTTCATTTCCTGTCCACCTGTTCACCTCCTAGTGCTCTGCCACTCTGGGTTCAGCTTCAGGTTGAGGTTTATTTACCTGACATCATAGTACATTATGTGAAACATACTTAACATGTGATGTCATAAAATAGTTCAAAAGATGGGTACAAATAATAGTTATACTTTATTTAAAAGGTACCAACATATTGACTTCTTAACGCATTCAGAGTTCATACAGAATGCTTTTTAAAAATGATTTATACTTTTTTTAACCGTTATTTAACTAGGCAAGTCCGTTAAGAACAAATTCTTATTTACAATGATGGTCTACTCCGGACAAACCTGGGCGATGCTGGGCCAATTGTGCGGCACCCTATGGGATTCCCAATCACGGTTGGGTGTGATAGAGCCTGGATTCAAATCAAATCAAATCAAATCAAATGTATTTATATAGCCCTTCGTACATCAGCTGATATCTCAAAGTGCTGTACAGAAACCCAGCCTAAAACCCCAAACAGCAAGCAATGCAGGTGTAGAAGCACCTCGAACCAGGGACTGTAGTGACACCTCTTGCACTGAGATGCAGTGCCTTAGAACGTTTTTACAAGAAGTGCAGTGCAGTGCATAAGGCTAACACGGACTGTGCATGAAGAACTAAGCCTAACAGGGACTGTGCATGAAGAACTAAGCCTAACAGGGACTGTGCATGAAGAACTAAGCCTAACAGGGACTGTGCATGAAGAACTAAGCCTAACAGGGACTGTGCATGAAGAACTAAGCCTAACAGGGACTGTGCATGAAGAACTAAGCCTAACAAGGACTGTGCATGAAGAACTAAGCCTAACAGGAACTGTGCATGAAGAACTAAGCCTAACAGGGACTGTTCATGAAGAACTCAACCTCATCCTATTACTGCACCACTCAACCTGTCCAGTATGACAACCTCCATTACAGTTAATTTTTTAATACCTTTTTACTTAACCTTTATTTAACTAGGCAAGTCAGTAAAGAACACATTCTTATTTACAAGGACCAAAAGGCCTCCTGGGGGGACGGGGGCTGGGATTAAAAATACAAATCAGAGATAAGTGATTACTGCACACATGATTACTGTGATTTAACTAGGCATCGTTGGGAAGGGCTCGTAAGCAAGCATTTCACGATAGTCTACACCCATTGTATTTGGTGCACGTGACAAATAAAATGTTATTTTATTTGAAGACAGTTTCGGTCAGTGTGACCTTCCTATAAACATTCCCCACCTCCACAACTCTCTCTCTCTCTGTGTTTTATTTTATTACTAAACGTATAAACTGAACAAAAATATAAATGCAACATGGAAAGTGTCGGTCCATGTTTCATGAGAAATTTTCCATATGCACAAAAAGATTATTTCTCTCAAATGTTGTGCACAAATCTGTTGACATCCTTGTTAGTGAGCATTTCTCCTTTGCCAAGATAATCCATCCACCTGACAGGTGTGGCATATCAAGAAGCTGATTAAACAGCATGATCATTACAAAAGTGCACCTTGTGCTGGGGACAATAAAAGGCCACTCTGCAGTTTTGACGCACAACACAATGCCACAGATGTCTCAAGTTTTGAGAGAGTGTGCAATTGGCATGCTGACTGCAGGAATGTCCACCAGAGCTGTTGCCAGAGAATTTAATGTTCATTTCTCTACCATAAGACACCTCCAAAGTCGTTTTTAGAGAATTTGGCAGTGCGTCCAACCGGCCTCACAACCTCAGACCACTTGTAACCGCACCAGGCCAAGACCTCCACATCCGGCTTCTTCACCTGCGGGATCGTCTGAGACCAGCCTCCCAGACAGCTGATGAAACTGAGGAGTATTTCTGTCTATAATAAAACCCTTTGTGTGGAAAAACTATTTCTGATTGGCTGGGCCTGGCTCCCAAGTGGTTGGGCCCATGCCCTCCCAGGCCCCCCAACGACCCTGCCCTGTCATGTCAAATCTTTAGATTAGGTTCTAATTTATTTATTTTAATTGACTGATTTTCTTGTATGAACTGTAACTCAGTAAAATCAATGACATTGTTGAAGCGTTTATATTTTGGTTCAGTATAAATAGATACTGTTATTGAGACAGACAATAGGCGTTACAGACACTAAGACTGCAGATGTATACACGGTCAAATGTATCAACCCCTACAAAAATGATCATGAATTATGACAGAGTATCAACGGCAATTTATATCATTCGAGAATAACGCTGAAGTTATTTCTCCACACCGTCTGTGTCAATTATAACCTCCAATGATCATGACTCACATTACCATTCCTCTCTAACCTAGTCATTGTGTTTTGGCATATCATTAGAGACTTTAACCTTGAAATGTTTTCTGGCCATCGTGCAAGGTTTACCTGTAAGTGTAAACTTCCATGCTGCCAGCCAGCCTCTATAAATCTATCTAGGAAGGCAGTCATCTAGCCAGGCTGTCATTCAACTTCTGAGTCATTGTGAGGCATCTTTGTTCCAGAGATGAATACTATTAATTAAAGATCAGACCTAGGTTCAAATATTATTCAATATAATTTCAAATACTTTAAATTTGTACTTGATTAAGCTTGTCTGGCTTAATGCACACTATAATAGTGCCCAAATCTTACCCAGCTGGCAATTCAGGAAGGCTAGAGCAAACACTCAAAATATTTGAAAGATTTCAAATAGTTTTTGAACTCAGGTCTGCTATCTATAGGCTAACTACAGGCCCCATAAACATGGGCCAACAGAACAACATGTCCCTTCCTGCTGCACTTCTGAAAATAATATGAGTAATCAATTCTCAAATCAAATGTATTAGTCACATGCTTCGCAAACAACAGGTGTAGAATAACAATGAAATGTCCCCCAACAACGCAGAGAGAAAGAAAATAAAGAAATAATAGAAAAGTAAAACACGTAATAATAAAGGTAATAATTACACAATGAATAATGATACAATGAATAATGATACAATGAATAATGATACAATGAATAATGATACAATGAATAATGATACAATGAATAATGATACAATGAATAATGATACAATGAATAATGATACAATGAATAATGATACAATGAATAATGATACAATGAATAATGATACAATGAATAATGATACAATGAATAATGATACAATGAATAATGATACAATGAATAATGATACAATGAATAATGATACAATGAATAATGATACAATGAATAATGATACAATGAATAATGATACAATGAATAATGATACAATGAATAATGATACAATGAATAATGATACAATGAATAATGATACAATGAATAATGATACAATGAACAAGTATTTGATAACCTGCAAAATCGGCAGTGTTTCCTACTTACAAAGTATGTAGAGGTCTGTCATTTTTATCATAGGTACACTTCAACTGTATACACTGTCAAATGTATCAACCCCTACAAAAATTATCATTAATTATGACAGAGTATCAACGGCAATTTATATCATTCGATATAAATGTGTGATTGTCTGAAAACCGGCAAAATCGGCAGTGTATCAAATAATTGTTCTCCCCACTGTACATGTGGTACCAGTAAATCAAATCAAATCAAATCAAATCAAATTTATTTGTCACATACACATGGTTAGCAGATGTTAATGCGAGTGTAGCGAAATGCTTGTCTTCTAGTTCCGACAATGCAGTAATAACGAACAAGTAATCTAACTAACAATTCCAAAAAAAACTACTGTCTTATACACAGTGTAAGGGGATAAAGAATATGTACATAAGGATATATGAATGAGTGATGGTACAGAGCAGCATAGGCAAGATACAGTAGATGATATCGAGTACAGTATATACATATGAGATGAGTATGTAAACCAAGTGGCATAGTTAAAGTGGCTAGTGATACATGTATTACATAAGGATGCGGTCGATGATATAGAGTACAGTATCTACGTATGCATATGAGATGAATAATGTAGGGTAAGTAACATTATATAAGGTAGCATTGTTTAAAGTGGCTAGTGATATATTTACATCATTTCCCATCAATTCCCATGATTAAAGTGGCTGGAGTAGAGTCAGTGGCATTGACAGTGTGTTGGCAGTAGCCACTCAATGTTAGTGGTGGCTGTTTAACAGTCTGATGGCCTTGAGATAGAAGCTGTTTTTCAGTCTCTCGGTCCCAGCTTTGATGCACCTGTACTGACCTCGCCTTCTGGATGACAGCGGGGTGAACAGGCAGTGGCTCGGGTGGTTGATGTCCTTGATGATCTTTATGGCCTTCCTGTAGCATCGGGTGGTGTAGGTGTCCTGGAGGGCAGGTAGTTTGCCCCCGGTGATGCGTTGTGCAGACCTCACTACCCTCTGGAGAGCCTTACGGTTGAGGGCGGTGCAGTTGCCATACCAGGCGGTGATACAGCCCGCCAGGATGCTCTCGATTGTGCATCTGTAGAAGTTTGTGAGTGCTTTTGGTGACAAGCCGAATTTCTTCAGCCTCCTGAGGTTGAAGAGGCGCTGCTGCGCCTTCTTCACGATGCTGTCTGTGTGAGTGGACCAATTCAGTTTGTCTGTGATGTGTATGCCGAGGAACTTAAAACTTGCTACCCTCTCCACTACTGTTCCATCGATGTGGATGGGGGGGTGTTCCCTCTGCTGTGTCCTGAAGTCCACAATCATCTCCTTAGTTTTGTCGACGTTGAGTGTGAGGTTATTTTCCTGACACCACACTCCGAGGGCCCTCACCTCCTCCCTGTAGGCCGTCTCGTCGTTGTTGGTAATCAAGCCTACCACTGTTGTGTCGTCCGCAAACTTGATGATTGAGTTGGAGGCGTGCGTGGCCACGCAGTCGTGGGTGAACAGGGAGTACAGGAGAGGGCTCAGAACGCACCCTTGTGGGGCCCCAGTGTTGAGGATCAGCGGGGAGGAGATGTTGTTGCCTACCCTCACCACCTGGGGGCGGCCCGTCAGGAAGTCCAGTACCCAGTTGCACAGGGCGGGGTCGAGACCCAGGGTCTCGAGCTTGATGACGAGCTTGGAGGGTACTATGGTGTTGAATGCCGAGCTGTAGTCGATGAACAGCATTCTCACATAGGTATTCCTCTTGTCCAGATGGGTTAGGGCAGTGTGCAGTGTGGTTGAGATTGCATCGTCTGTGGACCTATTTGGGCGGTAAGCAAATTGGAGTGGGTCAAGGGTGTCAGGTAGGGTGGAGGTGATATGGTCCTTGACTAGTCTCTCAAAGCACTTCATGATGACAGATGTGAGTGCTACGGGGCTCAGTTACCTTAGCTTTCTTGGGAACAGGAACAATGGTGGCCCTCTTGAAGCATGTGGGAACAGCAGACTGGTATAGGGACTGGTTCAATATGTCCGTAAACACACCGGCCAGCTGGTCTGCGCATGCTCTGAGGGCGCGGCTGGGGATGCCGTCTGGGCCTGCAGCCTTGCGAGGGTTAACACGTTTAAATGTCTTACTCACTTCGGCTGCAGTGAAGGAGAGGCCGCATGTTTTCGTTGCAGGCCGTGTCAGTGGCACTGTATTGTCCTCAAAGCGGGCAAAAAAGTTGTTTAGTCTGCCTGGGAGCAAGACATCCTGGTCCGTGACTGGGCTGGGTTTCTTCCCAGTACCGAGTCGATGTGGGATACATATAACTAGGAATAAAGGGACAGATAATAAATAGTAGCAGCAGCGTATGTGATGCGTCAAAAAAGTTAGTGCCAAAAGGGTCAATGCAGATAGTCCGGGTAGCTATTTGGTTAACTATTTAACTAACGATCTTATCGCTTGGGGGTAGAAACTGTTCAGGGTCCTGTTGATTCCAGACTTGGTGCATCGTTGTGTTTTGCCTTGTGGTAGCAGAGAGAACAGTCTATGACTTGGGTGGCTGGAGTCTTTGACAATTTTTAGGACCTTCCTGTAGAGGTCCTGGATGGCAGGGACCTCGGCCCCAGTGATGTACTACCCTCTGTAGCACCTTGAGGCTGGATGCCAAGCAGTTGCCATACCAAGCGGTGATGCAGCCAGTCAAGATGCTCTCAATGGTGTAGCTGTAGAACTTTTTGAGGATCTGAGGGCCCATGTCAAATCTTTTCAGCCTCCTAAGGTGGGAGCGGCATACCCTCTTCACAACTGTCTTGGTGTGTGTGGACCATAATAGATCCTTAGTGATGTGGACACAGAGGAACTTAAAGCTCTCAACCTGCTCCACTACAGCCCCGTCGATGTGAATGGGGGTTTTCTTGGCCTTCTGTATGGAAACTGGAGTGGGTCCAGGGTGTCTGGGATGATGGTGTTGATTTGAGCCATGACCAGCCTCTCAAATAATTTTATGGCTATAGATGTAAGTGCTACAGGGCGATAGTCATTTAGACAGGTTACCTTGGCATTCTTGGGCACAGGGACTATGGCGGCCTGCTTGAAACTTGTAGTTTTTACAGACAGGATCGGGGAGAGGTTTAAAATGTCAGTAAAGACACTTGCCAGCTGGTCAGCGCAAGCTCTGAGAGCGCATCCTGTTAACCTGTTTCAAGGTCTTACATCTGCTATGGAGAGCATGATCACACAGTCTTCCGGAACAGCTGGGGCTCTCATGTATGGTTCAGTGTTGCTTGCCTTGAGGGAGAGCATAGAAGGCATTTAGCTTGTCTGGTTGGTTCGCATCACTGGGCAGCTTGCGGCTGGGTTTCCCTTTGTAGTCTGTGATAGTTGGCAAGACCTGCCACTTCCGACGAGCATCAGAGCCTGTGTTGTAGGTTTCGATCTTCGTCCTGTATTGACACTTTGCCTGTTTGATGGTTTGTAGGAGGGTTTTGAGGTATTTCTTATAAGTGTCCGAATTGGTGTCCCGCGGAAGCTTTAGCCTTTATCTCAGTGTGGATGTTGCCTGTAATCCATGGCTTCTGGTGGGGGAAAAGGGAAACCTAGTCAATTGCACAACTGAATGCATTCAACCGAAATGTGTCTTCCGCATTTAACCCAACCCCTCTGAATCAGAGATGTGTGAGGGGCTGCCTTAATCAACGTTTACGTCATCAGCGCCCGGGAAACAGTATGTACGTTCACTGTGGGGACAACGTTGTCGATGCACTTATTAATGAAGCCGGTGACTGATGTGGTCAACTCCTCAAAGCCATCGGATTATTTTATTTTTTTGTCTCTAGTTGCACAGGTGACATGATTGTAGAAATGAGGTAAGACAGATTTCGGTTTTCTTGCATTAAACCACCAGCCACTAGGAGTGCGCTTCTGGATAAGCATTTTCTTGTTTGCTTATGGCCCTATACAGCTCGTTGAGTGCTGCCATCATAGGTTTGTGGTGGTAAATGGTGGTAAATTAAAACTCTCTTGGTAAATAGTATAGTCTACATCTTATCATGAGGTATTCTAACTCAGGTGAGCAGAACCTTGAGACTTACATGGTATTAGAGATTGTGCACCAGCTGTTGTTAACAAAGAGATTACACACCTCCTCCCTTGAGCTTAATGTACAGTATTTTATCCATGTCCTTGTTCAGCCAAGACTCAGAGAAACATAGGATATTACAGTTCTTCAGGTCCTGTTGATAGGAGAGTCTCGAAAGGATCTCTGCCAGTTTGTTCTCCCGCACAGCAAAAAGTGAAATCTAAGCAAAGCCAAAATATATTATATTAAGTGATAATTCACTTAAAATATTTTTTTAAATGTTTTTTCATACAAAGCTAAATTATCTTACGTCATTGGCTGATCATTTAGTTTATTTTAACCCCAAAAAATGCTTAACACAAGTAATTTATCTAATATTCTTAAGATATTCAAGATATCTTCAAGATATTTCGGCAGGGTAGCCTAGTGGTTAGAGCGTTGGACTAGTAACCGAAAGGTTGCAAGTTCGAATCCCTGAGCTGACAAGGTACAAATCTGTCGTTCTGCCCCTGAACAGGCAGTTAACCCACTGTTCCTAGGCCGTCATTGAAAATAAGAATTTGTTCTTAACTGACTTGCCTGGTTAAATAAATATTAAATAAAAAAATAAAAAAATACAAATTAAAATAAAAAAAATATATTGTACCCTAATCGTCATATTAATGGTAAAATATCTTGAAACAAGATAAATTATTTATTTTAAGCTTTTTGGGGGGTGATAAACCCTGGATTGCTGATGTTTTGACTATGGAGACGCTTTGAAGCCACTGGTCGGCCATATTGGCAGTTGTGACTGAAGGAATACAGCTTCTAGTCACAACTAGAAGCTAGCTGTATTCACGGTGTCGCCAGTGGTAGCTAACGTGGCCAATTTTTTTTACCTCCAGTGATTTTATTTAAATAGGATAGTAGCATCCTACACAATAAATAACTAATATTGATAACCATCTAGATGTCACCTTGATACAAGCATGAATGACAACAACACCAGGACACAATGTAGTTGTTCCCATTTGTCAAGCACTGTAGTCCCGCAAATGTTTGGTGGAAGGGTATCAAATACATCAATAACATGGTTTCCATGTGTTTGATACCATTCCATTTGCCCGTTCCAGCCATTATTATGAGCTGTCCTCCCCTCAGCAGCCTCCACTGTGTTGGAAGTAGCTGGGTTACTGATGCCAATATCAGGGTGACAGCCACAGTAAGCACATGCATACAATGCATACAAGAAAGACTACACCTATCATCAGTACTTTCATCGAAAATAAACAATCGTCAACTCAGACTCATCCTCTGGCTTCAAAACGTTAAGTCCAACTTTCGCAGTAGTTCAATTGTAAATCTCATCTGTAGCTGTAGTCCATCTAGTCACAAGCCATATTGCCACTCCTCAGAAAAGCAGTCCTAGGAAGGAATGGAATTCTACAGTAAAAATTACACGTATTTAAGTCATTGTTTTAGTGGTGGGGACAGTACCATTAGTACTTAAAAATAATTATGCTTCAAGGAAAATGTTTTAATATATATATATATATATATATATATATTAAATGTTTTGGTCACATAACATCATTTCAAAGTATGCGTTAAGGTGTGTATGTAATATAATTAACGTGTAATTGAATGAACCTGTTCTTGGTTGTTTGATCAATAGGACTGTAAAGTTCCGATATGACTCACATGGTATTTACACATTTGCAGAAAACGATTAAACTGCATTTCGTGGCTTTTGCAAATGATTTATAATGATGTAAAGTTGTTCTGTTGCTACTGCCTGTGTCCAGTTCAAAGTGTATGATGGCAGGCAGGCCTGTGTGCCTAATTACATTAAGGACTACTGTAGCTTTCTTACTTTCTTACTGTGGATTGCTATGGAATTTTCACCAATACCTTACTCTGCGTCATTCCCAAACATTCTATGAAAGTATGAAAATGTAAAAAATCTATGCGCTCGCTTGTCAAAAGAAAAGGCATCATATTCTTCCTGGGGGTGTAAATAAATAGATTTGAATAAGATTTCATGTTGCTAAAACTCTGTCAGTTCCACTTTAAGTCTCATATTAACTTCCATATTAACACCTTTCATTTCCTGTCCACCTGTTCACCTCCTAGTGCTCTGCCACTCTGGGTTCAGCTTCAGGTTGAGGTTTATTTACCTGACATCATAGTACATTATGTGAAACATACTTAACATGTGATGTCATAAAATAGTTCAAAAGATGGGTACAAATAATAGTTATACTTTATTTAAAAGGTACCAACATATTGACTTCTTAACGCATTCATACAGAAAGCTAACAGGGACTGTTCATGAAGAACTAAGCCTAACATGGACTGTTCATGAAGAACTAAGCCTAACATGGACTGTTCATGAAGAACTAAGCCTAACATGGACTGTTCATGAAGAACTAAGCCTAACAGGGACTGTTCATGAAGAACTAAGCCTAACATGGACTGTTCATGAAGAACTAAGCCTAACATGGACTGTTCATGAAGAACTAAGCCTAACATGGACTGTTCATGAAGAACTAAGCCTAACATGGACTGTTCATGAAGAACTAAGCCTAACATGGACTGTTCATGAAGAACTAAGCCTAACAGGGACTGTTCATGAAGAACTAAGCCTAACATGGACTGATCATGAAGAACTAAGCCTAACATGGAGTGTTCATGAAGAACTAAGCCTAACATGAACTGTTCATGAAGAACTAAGCCTAACATGGACTGTTCATGAAGAACTAAGCCTAACATGGAGTGTTCATGAAGAACTAAGCCTAACATGAACTGTTCATGAAGAACTCAACCTCATCCTATTTCTGCACCACTCAACCTGTCCAGTATGACAACCTCCATTACAGTTCATCAGAGATGTGTTTCTCCTCCCTGCACACATGATTACTGTGATTTAACTAGGCATCGTTGGGAAGGGCTCATAAGCAAGCATTTCACAGTACAGTCCCCCTTTGTATTCTGCATTGTATTATTTGCTGACAGTTTCAGTCATTGTGACCTTCCTGTAAGAATTCCCACCTCCACAACACTCTTTCTATCTCTGTTCTATCAACAGTACATGTTGCTGATTTTTTTAATTCATTATTAAGCATAGAAATAGATACTGGGATTGAGACAGACAATAGGCTTTACAAACACTAAGACTGTAGATGTATACACTGACAGAGTATCAACGCCAATTTACATCATTCGAGAATAAGGCAGAAGTTATTTCTCCACACCATGTGTCAATCATAAGCCCCTACCATTAGAGTCACATTGCCATTCCTCTCTAACCTATTCATTGTTTAGTGGCATATCATTAGAGTCTTTAACCTTTGAACTTTTTCCTGGTCACCTTGTGACCTTAAGCCTACATTTTTTTTTTTATATATTGAGTGATAATTCACTTTTTAAAATAATTCCTATCATTGGCAGATCATTTTGCGTATTTTAATCTATAGATTTAAAGCTGTAATATGTGGGCGACTGGACCAAATTCACATAGAAATGTGTGTTATAGATCTGTCATTCTCATTGAAAGCAACCAGGAAATGGCGTAGCGATTTCTGCATTGTGCATCTTTAATATAAGTAATCTGTTCAAGATATTGTACCTTAATAGTCGTATTAAGGTAAGATATCAATAAAATGATATTGAAATAAGAGAAATGACTTGTATTAGGTTTTTCGGCGGTTAAAATAAGCAAAATTGTCTGCCAATGTAGTCAGATAATGCAGCTTGCTACAAAAAACTATACAAAATACTAATTTTAAGTGAATTATCACTCAATATGAGATATTTAGGCTTGCTTTGATTTCACACTGCGAGCTCCAGGTCTTTATCTTCCAAGGTGTTTATTACTTGGTTAATGTTTAGTCAGAGGCTTTGTGGCCCCGAGGATGCAGCAAGGACATCTGAGACATACAGGGTTCTGAGAGTGGTTGGTAGAACCGCTGGTTCAGCCAATGGCTGAGTCCCAGGCAGAGCCCAGCATAGGGGCCAGGAGGATATAAAGCCAGGGTGGCAGAGCCAACCTCAGCCTATATGACAGGTCTATAGGTCAGCTCTGGACCTACACAAGGATTTAACTAAACAGAATCAGATGAACCAACACTAGTCTGTCATACCAGCACTCCAAACCCATAGCTGCCAATTGCTTCTGATCTTAGACAGTCTCTAGGCCCTGACCAGGGGACTGAAGGACCTCAGTATTCTTTTTCTGTAGTGTTTGACCTGTAGAAGCCAGTAGGTGTGAGGAGCCTGTATTTACAGCCAGTCTGATGGAGAATGATGCCTATGACAGGATCGGGGACGAACCCCCTAACTACGAGGAGACGTCTTTCTCCGGTGGTACCACCTCTAACGGTAATGGGACCGGTAACGGAGAGCACCGGGCTGTCCGTCCGTCCGTGGTCAGTGCGTTTGGTCATGACACGCTGGACCGCGTGCCCAACATCGACTTCTACCGGAATGCTGGGAGTGTGAGCGGTAACCGTGCGGTCCGACCGTCCCTGCAGGAGCTCCACGATGTCTTCCAGAAGGTCAGTGTGTGTGTGTCCTCCTCACCTCTACAACCCCCTCTACACACATCCCCCTCTACACACGACATGTCTCTGTACATCCGTATATCTTGTATATCACTCTCTTTTCCTTACCGACACACACACCACACAACTGTCTATAGACCTGTCTCTGTACATCAGTATATAGACCTGTCTCTGTACATCAGTATATCACAACTGTCTATAGACCTGTCTCTGTACATCACACAACTGTCTATAGACCTGTCTCTGTACATCACACAACTGTCTATAGACCTGTCTCTGTACATCACACAACTGTCTATAGACCTGTCTCTGTACATCACACAACTGTCTATAGACCTGTCTATGTACATCAGTATATAGACCTGTCTCTGTACATCACACAACTGTCTATAGACCTGTCTCTGTACATCAGTATATCACAACTGTCTATAGACCTGTCTCTGTGCATCAGTATATAGACCTGTCTCTGTACATCAGTATATCACAACTGTCTATAGACCTGTCTCTGTACATCAGTATATCACAACCGCCTCCACCAAGTCAGCAGCCTTCTACCTAGAATCAACTGTCCTTTAATCCAGACAATTCAGAAAGATCATTCAGATTCAGTAAATGAAAAACATTACATTTTTATGTGGAACGTGTTTTGACAACAACATTGGCCTGTTTGTCTCTCAATTCAATTAAATCAGTTCAATTCAAAGGGGCTTTATTGTTAAGGGAAACATATGTTTACATTGTCAAAGCAAGTTCAATAAATAATTAACTAAAGTAAGAAGAAAAAGAAAACATCAACAACAAAAAACTATAAACTATGTTCAGTAAACATTTCACTGATAAAAGGTTTGAAAAGGATAAAGACGTGTCAAAGGTTATATTATCAGCTATGTGTTTTAACAATGTACATATAGTTGTACTACGACTAGTAGGGGAAGAAAGTAAACAGATAAATATTGGTTATATTTACAATGTTGTTTTCATGGCAACTTGTCACAAATCTCTCTCTCTCTGTTTGTATTAGTTTCTCTCTGTTCATTTGTTTATCTCACTCTCTCTTTCTCTCTCTGACTGTGTGACAGATTACTATCATGTCACAACAGTGATTGGGTAACAGTCATGTCTGTTCTAAAGAAGGGAAAGTAACTTCCCACTGGGCACAAATTGGTTGAATCAATGTTGTTTCAGCTTAATTTCTCAACATATTGTGATGTGGAATCTACGTGGAAAATACATTGGATTTGAAAAAGTAATCAACAGCTGTTTTGAGGGTAACATTTCAACCACAATATTGTGTCATCATGGTAACCAAATGTCCACATAGACAAACCTTGTATAAAATATGTTGAATTTGTACCTTTATTTTTTTATTTTAAATGTTACCTTTATTTTACCAGGCAAGTCAGTTAAGAACAAATTCTTATTTTCAATGACAGCCTAGGAACAGTGGGTTAACTGCCTATTCAGGGGCAGAACCACAGATTTGTACCTTGTCAGCTCAGGGATTTGAACTTGCAACCTTCCGGTTACTAGTCCAACGCTCTAACCAATGTCAGATCTTCAACATTATATCAACTATCAGTAGAATAAGAAAAGACAATAGGCTAGGCAGCACCAACTACTGGAGAACTGATTTATCTACAGCTACCCTTTGACCTCACATCCAGGGTTTAAACAAGCGCTGCTGAGCTATGAGGCACAGCGGTCTAAGGCACTGCATCTCAGTGCTAGAGGCGTCACTACAGACCCTGGTTAGATCCCGGACTGTATCACCGTGACCGGGAGTCCCATAGGACGGCACACATAGGACGGCACATAATTGTAAAATAAGAATTTGTTCTTAACTGACTTGCCTAGTTAAATGAAGGTTAAATAAAAATGTTTTATAAAATAAAGATATTTGTCACTGACTTTTACCAATGTGATTTGCTGTTGCTGTCGAACCCATTCTAAAGGGTAGGTTTAACAGAGCAAATTAAATGTGACCGTACTTTATCACTCATATGTCATCAATTATGCTATTTTTAGCCCTATATAGCATTTTCAAAGTCATCAACAGCTATTGTTTCAATTCAACCCAGGATTGAACTAAAAATAGACAATAGGATTTCCAGTGATAGTGATCTTGAATTGTGTTTGGTTGTCAACGCAACCAAATATCAACATTTTAAGGAAATGTATCTTCTGCTTGGAAAGTTCTGTACCACTGACTTAGTCTGGCTTTAATTCCACTTTGTTTTCAAATGAATCATTGTTGGATAGACCACTAGATCTACTGTCTCTATTATATTATGACAGACCAGCTAGATCTACTGTCTCTATTATATTATGACAGACCAGCTAGATCTACTGTCTCTATTATATTATGACAGACCAGCTAGATCTACTGTCTCTA